>NW_009942786.1:0-10613 GCF_000696875.1 Nestor notabilis | reverse complement strand
GGGGGAAGGAAGGAGCAAAAAAAAGAAACCCTACTGTAACAAGGGTGAAGCGATGCTGGCGCACTTGCTGGCTCTGCCCAGGCTGCCACGGAGGGGGAACAGGAGAGGCTGGGGCAGAGGGAGAAGCAGCTTTTGGATGGCAGGGGAGAGCATACCCCCGCCATAAGATTTCTTTGGCCATGGAAACCTGTGGTGTTTAGCATCCCCACACTGATGTGAGGGGCCAGGAAAAGATCCTATGAAAAGACCACCGTGCACTTGCCTCAGCATTTCACAAAATGGCACTGGGATTCTTAAGTACAGCCACCGTGGTGCAAAGGGGCACCCAGAATGGCACCACAGAGCAGCTAAGCATGCAAGTGGAGTGCACGAATAGAAAATATAGAAGCTTGGGCTCTTCCTGCACCATGACGAAGGCTGTGGGCCAAACCCCTCCATGCAGGCTGTGCTAGGCAGTGGCCCCTTGCTGGGGCTGCCCTGTCACCACTGCAGTAGCTGTGTCTCCAGGGGACCAATCCCCATCACCCCTGTGACAGCCACGTCCCTAGGGGCACCAGGCTGGCCCCCAAGTCAGCTGGGATCATGTCAGGAGGAGAGCTGATCACTAGCCTGGCACGCATGGCTGCTAGGCTGGGCCTTGTGCCACTGACAAGCAATGGCAGCACCTGCTTTATGGCTTCTGGGCCAAGAAAGCCAACCTCGCACCTGCTGTAACTGCAACTCCATTGCCATCAACTGCCCCAAAAGCAAGAGTTGTTCCCAACATTAAAGACTCTTCTGTGGCACCTTGGGTTGCCCCAAAGGAAGCAGGGCTAAGGCCAGGCCTGGCACGCCGAGAGCACGGCTGCAGGATGAGCGCCTTGTGAGGGAGGCCAGGGCCTGGGAGTGCCCAGCCATACTCCACACCAGCACCAGCCTCGTGTCCTCCCCTTGTACCACTAGTGATCACCATGGCTGCAGCAGGGAAATACGTACGAGTTCACTTTTAGCTAAAAAAAAAACCTCAAAAAATATACCCTATACATTTTGGGGCCTGCCTCAGGTTGCCTTACCCAGTACACAGCGGGACTGAGTAGACCTGCTTTCTCTCACCACTCATCTTTTAAGCTCTTGCTCATTTTGTGCCCAATTCAGAGACACCTATCCATGTTCTCCCCAACTGCCCATACACCACAGCAGTCACGGGTCAGACCACGGTCCACCTGAGAGCACCACTGCCAACTCTGATCTTGCTAGTGAATGGACCTCATCTCCAGAGATGTTTTCACCCCAGCACCCCAACACTGTCACTCAGCAAAACACAGTGGGTAGCTTCAGCCCCTTCCTTCAGAGGAGCCCAACCCCAGCCAGCTTCCAGAGAGGTAGTCTTCGCCACGACTTGGCTGTTTGCTAACACAAGAGGTCATCTGCCCCAATGCCACGCAGAGGTCGCCCAACTATTTCATCAGCTCTGGGATTTCAATGCACCCTGCCAAGCTTCCACACATTCTTAAGCAACCTTCCCAAGCACTCAGACCCAAGCTATGAGTTGTGGGCATTTTTGGTTTTCTTGTTGTTGTGTTGTTTGGTTTTTTTTGAGCAGCAGGTGACAAGAGGGTCCCTCTCCTTTTTTGTTAACAAAAACGTCTCGCAGACCTGTGTCACAACAAAAGTTGCTTTGGAACCTGCAGGGCTCTGCCAGTTGGAGGAGCCCTCACAACCATTTGGTATCAACCCTTTGGTATCAACTGCTGCGCACCTCCTGCTGCAGCCCTTCTAGAGAAACACTATCAACAAGATGACAAAGGAATACAGATGTTGAATAAATAAAAACCAGGTACACAGTGACACATGACTAACAAATCTTTAGAAGATTAAAGAAATCTGCCGTATAACCTTCATGTCATTCATAATTATAACTGTGTAAACATGAAAAACCACCCTCATCGCATACATTGCATATATATCTATACAAAAATGAACTAATGGTGTATTGGCTATGGTCTGAAGTGGTATGTTTATGAGGACTCCATTGCACAGTTAAGTCTTTAATTACAGTTTTCTCCTGCTACAGTAAGATGAGGTTTGCAGGAGGTAACAGCCAGCACTGATTTCAGTTCTGCTCAGGAATGAGATTTATCTTGGATGGGCCTTTTTGGACACTGACTGACCAATGGCAACACTTTTCCCAGCCACAAAGTTGTCTAAATCTCTAAATAAGCACTGGCTATAAAAAGAGGCACTTTTTCTTCTGTTTCTATAAAAGCAGGTATCTAGTCAGCCCACAATTTTAGCATGTTACAAGACTCCTGAGCAATGTACAATACTTTCACCTATCAAGTGGGAAATGGGGAGATGGATAAGAAAGATGGTGATATAAACCCTTCTTATCCCTCTCTTGTTTTTCTAAGAGCATATCAGATTTGCATTTTCATAGAAGTCATCCAGGGAGAAGGGGATAGCATCTTCTTGAGAGCCGTTATGCTTAAATATTATGTCACTGTTGTCTAAGCAACCATCACAGGCTCCCGAAAGCACAGAATGCTATATTGCCTGACTCAGCAGATGGTTGAAATACTTACATTCAGGGAAAGGGGTCAGTTAGTTATAATAGTTTAAAGCAGATAATTATTTTTTAGAAGAAATATTAACTCTTACAAGGCAGGGAGTCACAGGGCAGCACAGGGAGGTCATACATCTTGATTGCACACCCGCATACGGTACGTCACATTGCCAATAACTAGGAAAGATTTATGTTTTAGAGACGCCGAGGCAGCCTTTAAAAGAATTACGGCAACTGAGATATCTCAAAATTTTGACGTGCTGAGACTGTTTTCACTCCAGTGCTTCCAGAGGTCATTTAAGGAATTCTGGAGGGCACGGGTGAGTCGAACACCTGCTTGGCTGTCTCCTAACATCAAATATGTGGCCTAGAGAGAAACAGGAGACATACTGTAAAAACTCTTGCTGATAATTACAGGAGATACTGTGTGTCATTTATCTCATCAGTACAATTTGCATTAGAAAACATCTTCAAGTCTTTTTACTGAAACCTTTAGCACACTAGATAGCTGGGGATGCGTATTTTACAACCCAGTACACTGCCGCTGAAAACACATTCATCCATGGAAGCAAAAAATACAGCACGACTCTTACGGACTGCATTCAGCAAGGATAATAGAACTGCATATTTCGTTTGGGCATAAAGGTCTCTATTATTATGGGGTTTTTTTACATTCCATGTATTTTTTAGTTTTTTGCAATTTAGGTGAAAAGGACTTTCCCACACCTTGTGCAACAACGCAGTTCTTGCCCTGGGAATCCAGTTCCCGGCTCTAGATCTCTTAGAGAAGCGGAAGGTCATGTTGTGGAGGTGGAGAAAGGAAGGAGTGGGCTTACTTCCAATAAGCACCTCTCCTGTACCAGTGTATTTACCTGCATGTTTGAGGAAAGTACCACTGCCCTTACTTGACAGCATAATCAACCAAAAGGCCCTGTTAGCTGAGTCTATAGTCCAGAACTCTTCTCTGCCATACAGATGCTACCAGCGCTTTGGGACAGCGGTGCAAACCAGGTCGTCTCAATTCAGCCCTAACCTACACTTGCAAAAAGTCATTCAGGGACCTGAACCCATGTCTCCAGAGTCATCTCCTACAAGCAGCACTTCTCCCAGGCTTTCCTCCAGGGACCATATTCAGCCCAAAAGGGGCAGAGAATGTTTGTACAGGACTGCTTTGCTTTCAGAGCCCTACTCCAAAGTAAGAAGGTCCCATTACCCTTATGCCTGCTGTGGACTTGGTGTATACATAGGGTCTTTTAAGACTGCAGGATCACAGACTAGCTAAAAAACTGTGACTGAGTCACAGAAAAGGTCTGGCTCTGGGAAGTGCCCCATTCAGCCACCCTACAAGGAAAACAAAGAACTCTACTGCCATATACTCCCTTATTATATGTTGCTCTTCCAGCACACCTTTCTAACCAGGCTGCAGACCTGGGCAGCTGAGGCACAGCTCTACCAAGTGGAAACCACTGCTCCTGTTCTGCAGGTGGGATCACCAAGTGACAGGGAAGCCTCACAAGAGGCTCCAGTACTTGGCATGAGCCGTGGCAGCTTTCTTTTCCCCTTTACCTGTCCTGAGTGCCTCATTTGGTGCTGTCTCCTCATGCATCTCCTAGCCCAGGGCAAACAGAGGTGTCCCAAAGGACACGTGTAGCAGAAGCGACCACTGGGGTCTGAGCCTGCAATGCTCCCCAGAGCTGCCAGCATGCAGGAACCTACAGAGACCACCACTCTCCACCCATCAACCTACAGGAGAGCCTTGAGAATGGAAACATGCACAGCCCAAGAATTTACCTGGCACATGGGAAAATTTTAAAGAGGCCAAAGCAAAACCTTTCATCTGTTAATCCTTCACTAATCACTTTAAAGGGCTATAATGATCTTATTAAATTCAGGTGACAGGTATTTCCCCAGCCTACTGCACTATTTCCCCAGCCTAAGCACAGCTGCATATAGCTGTCTGAAACTCATGCTGACAGAGAACGTTACATCCTGACATGTTCATCCCTTCTGCTGGGGTCCAAAACCCCTAAGAAAAGACCGAGACAAAGGACGCAGGTGAAGCATGTTAAGTCCTATGGTATTCGCTTTCCCTTGTATTAGCAACCAGCTTTTTGTGTGCGACTCAGTATTTCCAAAGTAAAGCACACAGAATGCCCTGGGGCAGGGCAGCACCATGTTCTTGTAGGATGCTTTGTGGGACAGTGGTACATTTGGGCCAGAAGTGAGGTGGAGACAGAGCACACAGGGGGATGGCCAGCTGTGAGCAGCCAGACTTGACATTTCTACTGTAAGCCTCCTCCTTCCTTTCTGGGGTGGTTTTTCTCCCTCCTCTCACTCCTGAGCAGAGGTTCAAATTGAATTTATATCTGTCATTGCAGATAGAAGTTCTGACCACAGAGAAAATAGGCTTCAGTCAAAATGTTTTCCCGTCAGATAGTTCACAGATCTCGAAGAGCTGTTCTAGTTTAGGCAAGTTGACAAGCAATTCACTCCTAATTTTGCCTACTACAGTTACAGTACGAAAAGCTTTCCTCACAGATTACATAATTATATTTTTCTTAACAAGGAGTACATTGCATTAGCAGGTTTAAATTATGCAAGCTTATTCTTTTGTCTTTTGTTATATTGTGTTCTATTGTGCTGGTAAAACAATATGTGCTTTAATTAGCAAATATCTGTAAATAATTTACTTGCTTTTCATACAGCAGAACAATGAAGCCAATTTTCACATACATCCACTGAGCATGTCTAGGGGGTTTCTTGCCAGAACCTTCCATTGTTCAGTATCTGTATCAATCTGCCCATCATTAGCAGCTAACGTTCAACAACCCAGGAAGACATGAAAGTTTTGGACCCCAGGAGCAGCCCCAAGCCCCACAAACCCGAGATGATGTTTTGCAGAGAAAGATTAAAATGTCCAGAAAATGAAAACAAACTCTTTTATTATCTATAACCCTGGCACCTTCGCATAGAAACATGGACGCCTGCCAAGCATTAAGGTCATTGGATTAATGCCATAAAATGCTGATGTTCATCTGACCTTCTGACTGCATTTTAGCTACAAAATAAAAAGCTCAACTTGATACGACACTATGAATCACGCGAGCGTCTAGGCTCTGCAGGGTTAATGCTGGGTGTGAACCCACACTGCACACACACAAACACACAAAGAAAAAAGCTCTTAAATCAAGAGTGGATGACTGTTCAGAGACTTAAGGCATTGTTATTTGGAATACGAATGAAAGGGCCAGAACAAGCATTGCAAGAATATTTCAATTATGTATTTCCCAGAACTACATCTCTGAGCAACTAATGCAAATATTGCTCCCATAGCAGTAGAACTTCTTCCCGAATAAAAGCATACAAGAACTTGAATCAGAACATACTTTCTATATCATTCGCATATTGTTTGAATATTATTAAAAATGCAAAATCTATGTATGCGTTACTCTCCTGAGCAATACAGTAATTATGATTAAGGGACAAGCAGCACAAAAAGAGCCAATTTATCTTACTTGTGCTTAGGAATACTATTGTGTAACTAAGCAACTAAAGACAAAATATAGTCTAATTAATTCACTCCTATGCTTATTTAAAAGACACAATTAGAACATTTTTATTTTCCAGCCTGCACAGTATCTCAACATGCTTGAGGGTGTACCATGTGAGGCCTATTATTCTCCAAAGACAAGAGTTTAATGTTTAGTGCCACTGATCAGACTGGGAACAGCAACTCTGGAGAGCAGTGGGTGTATTTTACAGTCTGAATGCACGGGGAAGGGGAGGGATAAGGGAAAAAAAACCCAACAAAAACAACAAAAAGAGAGAATCTGCCTTAAATGACCAGATATGCCAGATTGCTGGCTAATGGCTAGCAACATGTGGCTTCTCTGAGTAATATCATTGCCCTCTTCTTGCTTTGCCAGCATATGCTACTGGTGGCAAAGAGAGATAAAAATATACAGAGTGGATATGCAATTACCAAAACCATGATATTTTATGACAAATGCCATTTCTCTAACACTGCTATTACAGTGCGCCTGATTTCCAAAGCTGAATTAATTTGAGCAAGTGTACATTGGAGATTGATGCTATTAGCATGATTTTTAAAGCACCCTTTAATAATCATAATCTGCATGTTTGAAACATGTTGTCATTACTAGTGTTGACAGATACGAGCATAAGGCACACACCGTGGAGACTAAAACGGGGCCGTTCTCATTTCAAATAAGAGCATACATATTCCTACGTCTCTCGAAAAAATCTATTACTGTGCAAAGGGAGTAGCACATTTTTCAATGGGGGTGGCAATAAGCTCTAGTAGCGTAAGACACCACACTTGGGCCAGCCTGTGCTACCTTTATGCACTGGGGTAGGACCTCCCACGCACGGAGAGCCCTTCAGAAATGAATCAGGCTTTCAAGGGATGCTGTTGAGCAGCTGTCCCGAAATGAAGAGAGCAAACCTGCTGCCTCCCTTAACTTTCTGGAAGAATCTCTTCTACAATTATAAATGACATACACTTATGGAGTGACTTTTTTTTTTTCTTCCCCCCAATTAGTCTGAAAATGCAAAACATTGCTAGGAAAATAATTACAGGAAACTAGCTCTCTCCTCTCCTCTGTATGAGCAACGCTTACTCATGTAAATTACTTGCATGAGTAAGGATTATTTGCAAGGCGAAAAGCATTGCATCAGATACCCAGTTTGGGAGAAGAGATGAAATCAACATGAGTTCGTAGTAAACTTAGCTGCTGATGAATGAACCAAAGGCAGATCCCTACTGACAGTCCAGCCTCAGCAGAAGCAGCATTCACAACAACTTGGGGCAATGCAGGGAATGTCACACCATGCAAAATGAATTAGTTGCTTGTTTTGGGGTTTTTAGAAATTGTACACATCACATCAAACACCATCCCTGGATTTAACAAGCACGAGCTCTGATAAATATTTTTAAGCCCAGTCTAATTAATGCCAACACCTTTAAAAACATGAAAATACAAGTCACTAACAAGCATTTTGCTCTAGAATTGCTTCTGCAAAGGTCAGTTGTTCCATAGCCTTATGCTACCCCTTGGAGCAGAGAGGAGTAAATGAGCCAGAAGAGGGTTTGGCCAGGACCCTGTGGGCTGCAGGGCCTGGGGCTGAGCCCACCTCATACACCCCAAGTGCTGCAGGTCAAGGGTGCTGTGTAAGGGGACTGGGCAGGGGCCTTCTGCCAGCGGACAGCCCACATCTACTTCTCATAGGTGGGCACTAAAAAAGCTGGGGTCTGCTTTCCACACAAACCCTGTGAAACTGCTTCAGGAGGGAGAGTACACTCTCACAGCCACGCCCTCCAGACCTTCACAGTGCCCCCAGCACCTTCCCCCACACCCTGCACCATGCGCCTGCTGTCACAGAGCTCTTCCCATCTTGTGCGACACGGGACATGGAGGGCCATGCTGGCCCAGGAGCAGATGAGAATACCAGGGCAAAGTAGCATCTTCCTCCAGCAAAACACACACTTTCTCCATTTCAGCAGTGGCCCTCCCAGGAATGGAAGACAGCCACTTCTTCCTCACCAGAGGTAACAGGGAGAAGGCTGCTCCTGCTCTGTGACCAGCACTGCACCTGGTGCAGTGTTTGGGCTTGATGACAAGGTCAGAAGCAGCACAGCCAGGCCCCTGCATTCTAAAAGCAGCAACAAAGTTTTCACTGAAGAAGAGCAGAAAACTCTTCTAGCTAATCTAACAAACAGTGTTCCCTACTGCACCACTGCTCTCACAAAAATGTCTCTGCTGCTCCTGCACAGCAAGACTCCTGGTCTGAGCATGATGCCAGAGCTGGTCCCAGCCTGTTGCTCCGGAATGTGATGAGCATCAGCCGGGGCCAGGCACACTTGTACCCACAGTGTGCGACCAGCCCCAGCCCAAGTTTGCCATCCACTGAGACGCCCCAGGAAGCAATCTCCGACCAGCTCCTGGGGCCAAGGGAGAGCTTCTCTGCCATGCTCACTGGGGTGCCGAGACTGAGGCGGAAGGAGGGGTGCCTTGGCAGAAGCACACCTGGGCTTAAACCCTTTGCAGGGTTTGGTCCACAGCATATGGAAACATCCGGTTTTAGCAGCAGTTGGGGTTATATTTAAATCTGGATGATGAATTCAGGTAGCTATAAAAAGACTTGTATTTACACTTACCGCTGATTAGCTCAAACATTTGGCAATCAGATAAAATACACTATCAGAAATTTCTGAGTAACAGAAGCATTACGTATCTCCTCGCTTCTCCTTGCTCCTCTCAGCCACTAGCTGAATATTGTCATAGTGTCAATGCTGCTATTGCAGAAAACAGGCAGCGAGCTGCTTCTTCTATTAATCATGCTGCTAGTGCAGGTAGCTGCTAGCGACTATGCCTAAATCTCCAGTAGGCTCGATCACAAGCCTGTGATTCAACCACTCGCTCCCCTCACTAACAATTTTATTGACAGCGAGCGCCCCTGTCACCCTTCACCTCGGACACCGCAGATTTGCAATATGTGTTTAAGCACTGGCTCACTCCATCCCCGCTCCCTGAATGCAAGACAAGGAGTTCTACCCTGTCAGCAGTCCCACACCACAAATAAGGTCTACCCTGACGGCTATAAGCTGCCTCTGACTCAAGAGCTGCGTCTCCTCCCGCAGAAGGAGCCCTTGCGACCCCAGAGGCGACCCTGCTGCTGCTTTGGGGACAGAAATGGATGTCATTTATGTAAGGAACTGCCCGCAGTGTGGTTAGGTGAACCGGGCGCCCCGGGCGCTGATGAAGCTGGTTACCCGCACCCAAACAGCACTTTACAAAGCGCCAGACAGCACCCAGCCTTTTGTCTCTCAGCTGCCTGCCTCGCGTCCCTCAGTGCAACTTGGATCGTTCCAAACTATTAAAAATCAATAAAAAAAAAATCATTCCAATGTCTATAAACAAGTTAATGGAGTAAGTGAAAACAAAGTACATTTCTTAATGGGAGTGTTATGTTGCCCTCTCTAGGCCCTGGCTCTCAGTGTCGGTTTCTGTAGGCTCCCTGCCAGAGAAGTATCACTCAGAGCTGTTGCTGTTGCTGCTGCTGCTGCTGCTGCTACTCTGCTAATGAATGACTAACTTAGGCCAGAGGGGAAATGACATCACCGGGGTGTAAAACACAACTGCATTAGGAAACTTTTTACCTGCTTTACATTTGTCATAATTATTCTGCACAATACAACCGCATTTGCATAATTTCAAGGCGTGCCATTATCTTAATTGAAAATTGTTTTCATATGGTTGAATAATGCAGAATGACATCAGTTAAAGCCCCAATGAAATGCACAAGTATAATCACACGGCTAATTACTAGCGGTGTTTGCATGCAAAAATAAATAAAATTGTGCATATTATTAGGAAGGTACATGCAGCTGAGAACTCTCGTACCAGAGCAGCGTTTTACTCATAATGGTAGGATTAATTTTCTCTGATGTTCCTACCACAGTAACATGAGCTGATCATTAAGGCGTATTAAAATGATTTGTGTCCCTTTCCCCACCCCCCTCCCTTCCAAATATCTTTCATTTTACACACACACACACATACAAGACACACAGAGGCACAGTTTTAAACAGTCACCACGGGCAATTTCAGAGCATCCATTGCTCACTGTCATCTCCCTGATTCTTAGGAAAAGGGTCCCTTATCTCAGCGGCACGCACAGAAAATTAAAGTGAAGAGGTGGCAGCGAGCGAAGGTGGTTCTGAAACGCATTTTGACTGCGTACGCATGTGTACGGGTACACAGCTACGTCGGCACCTACAGCCACGCACGACTCCAAAAACAGCCCCTGTGGACAGCCTCCCCTCGTTGGACCTACACCCCATCCCCACCCCGACATCTCCAACATAAGTTCCTCCAAAACATCTCGTGTCCCCCAGTCTCTGCTTTCCAGCCCCTCCCGGGCACCCGCAGCCCTTTCAGGGTACCCCAGTCTCCCCCCTCCCCGGACCACGGCCCGTGCTGGAGCAATAAATCTAAAAAGCAAATAACGGGAGGGAGCGGGGACGGGGCAGGGGGAGCGGCCCGGGGCG
>NW_009942785.1:5998-20680 GCF_000696875.1 Nestor notabilis | reverse complement strand
GACATCAGGTGCTGTGGGGTTTGACCGAGCACCTGCTCGCATTCAGCAATGAAGAAATACTTGGTTGCTGCCGTAAGGTGAACAGTGCTGTCTGCTGCCTGGCCGCTGGTGGCCCTTAATTATTGTTCAAGGCTGCCACGCGAGCAGGATGTTCTTGATGAACTCTGTGCTGGAAATGTTATTGTGCAGCATTTAATTATTAACAGCACTTCTAATAAGTTCTCCCCCTGAGCTGATGGGTTTTGAAGGCTTCATGTAGACAGGGGAATCACCAAGAGATGCTTCATCTCAGCTGAGTCCAAAGCAGGTGTGAATCCATGCATCTGGTGGAGTGTCTGTTTTAAGCAATGTGCTAAAGGCAATGTAGGGCACTGCAACACCCTAGCTCCAGAGCCAAGATGCAAGGCCAAGGTTTCAGCAACTTTAGTGCTTGAAGTTTGCCAAAGAAAGTTTTGATTCCAACACACCACAACAGTTTTTGATGCTCTAAGCATCAAAAGTCCGTAGAGAAGTGGGGGGGAAAGAGCCCTGGAGCAGAGACATGGCTGATACCTGCTTTGTCCCAGCCTGGGGTGAGTGGTGCATAATGTGGAACATTGGATCAAAATGCTTGGAGAGAAGAAAACGGATCCAATCTCTTCCCTTGAGCCCAAGCGCTCCTGGCAGAAATGTGGGAGCAATCACAAAGAAACTTCCAGCTTTGGTTTCTGCCTGCAGGGGCAGGTAATGCAGCAGGGTGGGAGGGCACTGGCACCCCAGCCGGGTGCAGGGCGCTGGAGGCACATGCCACATGCAGCGCAGCCCCCGTTCACACGGCATTAACAGCTCCACTTCCATTATTATCTCAGCGAAAGCAGCCTTATCTACTGCGCCTCCATTAGGGAGAGGCTCCTGGCTACCCTTTGCTGGGATAATTTGCTCAGATAGCTCTAATCTAATTCTACAACACAGCTGCATAACCAGAAGCCTTTTTACCTTCGGGGCTCCTTGTTATTTGGCACGGGATACAAGATACTTTGCGTGAGTTATCATTCAGATTTGTTGCCTGAGAAAAAGCAGCAAAGGACCAGGAATAGAGCTCAACCAGCTCCTGCCAGCAGCAATTATGGCTGCCAGGGTAAGTATAGGGGATTAATCAGATAGGCTGCAGACGGGCATTGCATGCAGGCCATTATGAGTGCCACATCCAGCATGAGAGGAAAACCAGCACTTAGGCAGTGGTGGCCAGGGCACAGAGTGCCAGGGTGCGATGCCTTGGAAGGAGACAGAGTGGGAAGGGTCTGTTCTGGCGAGTCCCCACATGTCTGGAAGTCTGTAGACAAGGTGCTGTGGTGGGGTTACCCAGAGCTCCAGCCTGCTCTGCTCTTGCCAATGTGGCACATGTCCTGCAGCAAGAGAACTGCTGGCCTCTGCCCGTCTGTGCTGCCTCCATGGCTCTCCCCAGGGCCGTAGCCCCCGGTGATCCAGGGAAAGGCCAGTGCAGTGAAAGTGTAGGGTAAATAAGCCCTGAAGGCAAGGGGACCTGGGGACAGGCACCTAGAAACAGCCAAACACAGAGCAGAGCTCAGCACGAAGGGAGAGAGGATGGTCACAGAGCTACATGGAGAGCACTGGGACTTAGTTCATGGACATCTTGGGTGATCTCAGGCAAATTATTTAGCTTCTGGACAGCCAGTTTTTAAGTTGGGATCATAGTAGTTCCCTTCTTTTTCTGCAAAGTAGCTTGCAGTGCCTGCATATGGTTCTTAGCAGAGCAAAGCCCTCTGCTTTGAGCTTGTGTTATCTTATTAGGATGTGTTTGTGCTGCTCTAGTGTGAGAATTAATTAATCCTATGTTAATTAATTAATCCAGACTTTAGAGAGCAGCAGCATGCTTGGTCCCTACAATTACTGCCTTCACTTGCTAGAAAGGAGGTAGGAATTTTCCTCACGCCCCTTCTGGTTCAAGCTGAAAAGTGGCTGTCACGTGAAAATGTGTAGCCCTATTGTTATTCCCTTTCAGCAATGCCACGTTTAATTTGCTGAGTTTTCAAGTCAAATGCCAAGACATTCAGATCTGAAGGGCAGGCTGATGCTTTGCAGCCTCTTCCATCACTGCCAGTGCTTCAGCTGGTGATTCATGAGGCAAGGTAGGATTGGGCTCTCCTGCGGCAGCTGCCATGGTCTTAGGAGTTAGCAGGGATAAAAGCTTCTTTTGGACAGGAATGACAACACTTACTTTTCAGATACGCGTGGAGCAGGGGATGCCCCGTTGCTGATTTATTTTCCCTTTTTTTCATTAAGCTTTGGAAATGCAGTGTTCTTTGTAACAGAAACGCACATACGTACGTGTCGAAGGCTGAAGGCTGGTGCCACTTACATTAGGGCAGAGCAGCACTGCTGCTGGAAGCAGCCATCCAGTGCCAGAGCTGTAGGGTGCAAGTTTTCCAGGCAGCCTCTCAGAGGCCTCTGGGCAGAGGGAGGAAGGGCTGCCAGGCTGGTCGTCACCCAGCTCCTGGCCATGGCTGGGGCTTTCTAGACCGTTTAGTGCCTTCCCTGTGGCACAGAGCTGGCTTTTCAGTAAAGCTCCATGTGTACAGCCTGCAAACTGTGTGTAGAGATTTACAGTGCTTGGAAATGTGGAACACCAATGGATAACACTTTGATTCTTGTTTATAACCAAGGAAAAATAATCTCCTCCCCGTAGTGTTTGAAAAATGGTCTCAGTGAGTGGCTTCTTCTCACTACAGATTAATCTGGACAGTACGATGAAGGTTATTAGCAGGAGATCCATTTCGGTGGCTTACGGAGAGCCCGTCCACCCTATCATGCAGTTTGACCCATCTGATTCTACCTACCTCTATCTGATGACCTCTTATCAGGTGAGAGCTTCAGTCTCCAGCAAAACAGTCCTTTGAGCACCTGCATTTGGTTTAGCATTCAGTTCTCAGCTGGGAGCAGGAAGGGACACTGAAGTTTGCTTTCACGGGAATGGGCAGAGCCAAGAAGCTCAGACCTTTGGGGTGTCAAAGGGCTTTGGGGGGTACCTGTGCCTGTCGTTCTCCTGTGCAGGGTGGGGGGCACACCAAGCTGACTGACTTGTCTTGCTGGTGGCCCGGTAAAAAGAAGAGTGAAAGCTGTCGAGACTGACCCCACTTACACGAGCGCAGAAACAAACAGGGGTGGTTCCTGTATAGAAACCCGAAAATACGGTGCACAGTCTTTAAGGAGGCTTTTAGGAGATCCTGCAGACAAAAAGTCTGCCTGTCAGACATGATCCTGGGGGAGGTTTCAGCTCAGCCTAGCGTGTAGAAGGGCTGGATGGGAGAAGGGCTCTCTGTGGAGACTGGGAATGCTGCAGCAGGTAGGAACAGACAGTCTCAGCTCTGTCAGGTGAGCAGAGGAGGATGAGAGCTGAGCGCTGCAGGCGCCCGTGGTTTGTCCTGAATTACATTTTAATCTGCCGAAACAGATGCAGAACCACAATGATACATGTTGCATTTTGTTTTTCAAGCCCTAATTCCCTGCAGACCGGTCATTACCATTTCACAGAACCCTTCCAGGATGCGTCTTTAGCTGATGTTCCACACTGTCTCAGCTCAGCTCCCGGCTGGGCTGTGCACCTCCTTCAGGCTTGATCAAACACAGAGTGCAGCACTTGTGATGCTCTCCTCTGTCTTTTTCTTTTCCAATAAACCAGATGAGTTAATTTTACTTTGGTGCAATTAGCATCATAGAATCACAGCATCAGCCATCCTGGGAAACTCCCCAGGAGCTCAGTGGGGTTGGGTTTGGGGGTGCTGAGCACCGCAGGGCTGGGGAGCAGGGAGGTGCTGTGGGTAACAGTGGGGTCAGGGCAAGGAGCCCATGGTCCAAGGTGCCCTTGCCTGGTGGGAGCTCAGGCCTCTCAGCACCTCATGTTGTCAGTCCCCACTCTACCAAATGACTCAGTTTTCCTTCCCAAATATTTAGGCTTTGCTCCAGCTGCACCTGCCGAGCAAGTCCCCAGAGGTACTTTGATTTCTTTACAAATGAAGGTTTCCAGAGTGGTGTTGCTTTCTGGTCATTATGGAAATAGCCAGATAGTGTTCAGCTCTGTCTAGAAAGGAGCTTTCTGCACCTCTGTGTGAGAGCTTTTCACAGGGAGGGACAAGCTGTGGAAGCATCTCTGATGAATCGGAAAGGTGTGGCATGGCTCTCCGTAGCCTGTCCATCACACATCTATGGCCGAGGTGCTGGCTGAAAAGGAGCAGCTCAGCTCAGCTCAGTGCTGCTGTACAGCCCGTGGCATCAAGGCCCATCTCTTGGACATCCTGCCCTGGGGCACCAGCAGTGGGAGCTCCACGCGGGGTGGTTGTACACAGAGCACCCACCTCTGAGCAGTGCGGGGTGAAGGACGGCGGTTCCAAGGTCTGCTCCTTGTCTGTTCTGTAAGGCTTGGTCCAGGCTGATGGGTAAAGCAGCCCGAGACACTGGTGGCTCCTCACTGGCTACACGTGGCATGACCAGCGCATCCTGGTCGGGTTGAGTGTTTCTGTGGTGGTATAAAACAGTTGGAAGCAGTTGTGCTGTTGTTGTGCAGATGACGCGGGTGAAGGTGGCTGCCTGCAACCAGTACTCGACATGCATGGAGTGCCTGGCTGCTGCTGACGCTTACTGCGGCTGGTGCACAATGGAGACCAGGTAGGACTGGTTGTGTCCCGCTGCACTTTGGCATGTCCCTTGGTCCTCAAGCCCGGGCAAGAATTTCTGGTGCCTTTTGTATTTCCACACAGTCACACTGCCATTAGTTTTCGTCTGTTCCTTACGGAATACATCCTTTTAAAAAGAATTGCATCTGGTCTGAAACAGTCGGGATACTCTTCAGAGCCAGGATTTCACTGTAGCTGCATTATTGTGCTGTAGTCAGCTGCCAGTGCAGAGAATATCTTGCAGGCATCCAACCATGGGACTGAGAAAGCCAACACCCTGTTAGAGACCATCTTTTGCCCTTGCACTTATCATTTATGAGTAGGAGACACTCGACACTCAAACAGGGATTTACAGAATTAGACTCCACATTTACCAGTTGGAGGTTGGACAAACTGTCACCATCTCCTCTGCAGTTCTGGGTTCTGCCTGCCCTGCTCTCGCTTACCCTGAATCCTGGTTCTCTGCTGATGCTGGTGGGAATACATGCTCTTATCATGGCAACCAGACACTTTAAATATAGCAACAAAGCTCTAGGCTTAGCTGCATGGATGGAGGGAAGGGATGTAGGCACAGGATTGTCTCAGGATCTTCCCTCATGAGGAAGTCAACGTTTTTACCTGTTTTAAACATAATCAACCCTGAACTGTTTCCCTGCAGGTGTTCTCTGCAGCATGAGTGCACCAACTTCACAGGGGCCAACTTCTGGGCAAGCACAAGTGAAGGAGTGCAGCAGTGCCCTTCAATGACCATATTGGAGCCCGAGATTAATATCGACAAAGAGAACCCGGTGCGTTTGATGTGAATACCAGATTAATCCCATGCAGTATCCTGTAGAGTCATTACTTGCTCTCAGGGCTGATAAATATCTGTCCTCCTCCAGCACAGCAACACAGCTCCACACAGCTCAGGTGTGGGTCGTGGGGGTGCTGAGCTTTGGTACGTGTGTTACCAAGCCAGGCTAAGGTTCTTGAGTCCCTGGACGTGACCTCCTGGGCCTCAACAGCCCGGAGGCCCCAGGACACTGGCTGCAGAACCTGTTGGTGAACAGCATCTGTAATGCTGCTGCGCTGCACAGTGCAGAGATGTGCAAAATGTCAAAATACAGATCATCAGCTGCAGACAGCCAAATAAACTCATTTCTGGGGTTGAATTGTGCTATTTTTAACAATATCTTAATTATATTTCAAGTGTTTTCATCAAAATATTTTTCATTTAAAGACAGACCCCTTCCCAGTGGCAAAAATCTCTCTGTGCCAGAGTTCTCGGCTAGTCCTAGCATGGGGAAATCACTCCTAAGCAGGCAGCTGGGGCAGAGCCCAGACCAGAGCTGGAGAGACAGGACCCTTGCACCAGTCCAGCTCCGCTTCTGCTGCGCAGGAGTGCTGAGCTGGGGTCCCCAGGTCTCACCCTGCTGGCAGCTGGGAAGCCAGCTGGGCACATGGGCTGTCTGCTCTCCTGAGTCACCCTCCTCAAAAGCATTCCCTTTCTGCAAAACTTCCCATCCCTTCTCCTTGGGGGCCGATGGCAGAAAGAAACCCCAGCAGCCGCTTGGTCCCTGTGTGTGGTGGAGGATGCTGGCTTGTGGTCAGCCCCCTGCAGCCTCCCAGCAGCTACCACCAGCTCCACACTTTCCATCACCTGTCCCTAGTATGGACTGGTGCAAGCTGGGAGATTCAGGCACTCAGAAGCAGGGGTTAATTTTGTTTTCCTCTTCGTCCTCTTCCTCCTCCCTCCCCAGAGTATTGGGAGGCAGCGGATGAGGAGCCCAGGCCAGGGACAGAGATGTTTGAGCAGGCAGTGTGGGTCGAGCACAGCCTGGGCACTGGGGAGGCCTTAGCCTTTGCATCCTCTGAGTGGTCTCCTGAGGAAGCCCTGGGCTGGGTTTTCATGCCAGCTGCAGTTGTTGGAGCTCATGGTGACAGAGCTCTTACTGTCAAAGCAAGGTTTTGTATGCAATGGCTTTGAGAGTTCAAGGTACACAAAATGAAAGAAAATGCTACCCAGGGACTTGTTTTGGTGTCACTAGCCTAGGAAAAGCTTGTACAACACTGACAAATTCTAATTATAATTTTCCGTGATAATTGATTTATTTTTTCTCCTGTATAGGTCCTGATAATACAAATAAATGGGACTATCCCGAACCTGAATGGAACAAATATTTCATGTGACTATGGAAACGATATTCACACGGTAGCCAGAGTTGCTGGAGATTATGTAAACCAATTTATTTATTGCAGTTTACTTCCACGTGAGAAATATCCAGCGTTTCCAGAGGACCAAGGTTTGTAGAGGAATACAAGCTCAGTTCATTGCAACCACTTCTGTGGATGTAATTTTTTTATAGGCTTTTTTTCTTTCTCCAATTGTACGTGCAGATAACACGTACAGGGAAAAAAAGACCCAAGCTGCTTCTGTTTTATAGGGCATATGACTTTAAAGCGTAGGAGTTCCACCGTCTTTAACATGAATTGACAGTATGTCAAATCTATCAATTTTTGTTTTAAGCATCAGAGTTTAAAAGCCACTTCATGTACTTTTTTTATTAAGATTTATCTGGTTAGAGCTTCTGCTTTAGATTTAGTTAAGTACTGAACCAAAAATGGTTTAGCCCTGGGGAAATAATGTTGCTACTGGCATTGATATTTTCAATTGTTTTTCTTTAATTTCCCTCCTGAACGTGTGTTACCTTTCAGGAGATGTTCTGGAGGAAGAGCAAGTGCGTACCTAAAGGCAGCTCAGAAACTCTTAATCTCCTTTATGTAATCAAAAACCAGACAGAGGTCCTCTAGTATGCTGCTGTTTTCAGATGGTACCAAAGGAGATGCCCATCTTGAGACTCCTTGGAGCTGCGTTCTGAGGTGACAAGCACCTGCAGATCTAGTTAAAGTCAACCAAGCTTTGATGGCCAAGCTGACCAGATCTGATACTTGCACTTAGGGATGGGGACAGCCCCATTCTGTAGCTCCTTCTGGGAAGTGCGATGCTTCATTCCAGACTTGAGTGCTTGTTAAACTTCCATCTTTCAAGCCTGGAGTGAATGCTCTATTGAAGATGGCTGACTTCAGTAAGAGAAGAATTAGCCAGCCCTTTTGAAAATCCCACTTTTCATAGGCAAGTTTATAAAGCTGCATTGTTTTTTCCCCTAGCTATCCAAAGAATGGGAGATCATTAACTGTTCTGTATTGTTGGTTACAGCAATGTCCAAATGAATTTCTGGAATCCAATGGGCTGATTTATTGTACATATTCTGAAAGAGGCATTGTCTCTTGTGCCTGGTGCTTATATGGCAAAATTGCAAAGAAAAAGCAAAAAACTAAGCAATTTTGGGGGATGGGGAGTCAGCATAGTGTGTTAAGTAGCCAAAAAAGGGATTTCCACTCATCTCTGTGAGTTTGTTGTCATGGGGAAAGTGAGCGGGGTTTTAAAACATGATAGCTAACATGTTTTAATTACCACATTTTTTTAAAATATCATTTAGCACCAACTGTAAGCAAAGGCAATAATGAACTCTGCTAATTAACACTTGCACCACACGCTGGAATTTTCTGATGAAAGTCGCAATGTTCTTTTCTGGTGAGGGTGATGTAAAGAGTTGATTTAAGAGGGAAGAGCTGGAAGTCAGAGGGCAAAAGATGAATGGTCCAAGCTCAGAAATGCAGCTCGGAGGACGCCCTGGAGAAAACAAATCAGATTTAGCCCTTGTTTTCCCAAGGGTCTGTCTTGTCTTCTAAGCATGAGCGTGAGCGAGAGGCTCTTGCAACCCAATATTCTTTGGCTTGTTTCTCAGACCACGTGGTTGTTGAAACTGCTCTCCGGGTCAACAGCAAAAACATTATCCGGGCCAATTTCACCATCTACGATTGCAAAAGAACTGGAAACATTTACCCGAAGAGAGCGTAAGTGCCCGGGTGTGCGGGCAGCGGCCGCACGGCACCGGCGCAATGGAGGTGGATGGGGCGGTTGAGGCTGGACGAGGGTCTCCCCGTGGGTGTTAATGGGGGAGCACAGCCCCCTGGCAGGGCCCTGGGCAGGATTTGGCAGGAGCGTTGGGGCTGCGCTGCCAGGGATTTACACAGGAGGGTCCTCGCGCCGCCTCGAGCCATCTGGACGTGTTGGGTTTTTTTGAACATGAATCATATTTTTATATGCAGCTTGTTTTGTTAACCCTTCGGCAGCGGAGCCAGGTTCCTGGCGGTCCCTGGGGCGGCTGTGGGGCAGTGAAGGAGGGAGTGACATGTTCCCTCTGCTCTTGCCCCCTCCAGCCTTGGGTGGGAGCAGCCATGTACCCATCATCAGCACGAGGGGCTGAGGGGAGCCAGACACAGGCATTCATCCACCTTTCAGGAGTGCAGCCATGGAGCCTGCCTGCAGGGATCCCTGTATTCTGTCCACCAGCCGCCCCACGCCCTGTGCAACAATGGGCAGAGCCTTCATCAGGCATGATTGCCTGGCTGCCTGGAGCGGTGGACAAGGGGAAAGAGGGTTTTGGGGAAAAGAACATATTTTGCTACATGGGGAAGGTGGCTCCCGGTCGGCTGGGGCCTGGGGCAGGCGGTGATGCCTCCAGAGCCTCCCTCGGAGCGGCAGAGGGAATGCGGGACCTCCCCCCATCTCCCAGGGAGAGGAGGAGAGGAAAACCCAGCCCCTGCCATGGGTTTTTCTGGGCACCATTAAAGACTGAACACACTCTGTGAAGACCAATCTCACGGCTGAGGTTTGGCTTCTGTGAATGGCCCAGGATCCGCTCTTCTCACCACACCTTTGCTGTTTCAGGTGCACCAGCTGCCTCTCAACTAGGTGGAAGTGTCACTGGTGCCCCTCCACCTATGCCTGTGTTTCCAACCACTCGCAGTGTGACGATGCGCTGCAGATGAAGGTAAGGCCACTCTGGCTTTGCTCTTTGGGACACCTTCCGTAGCTGGGTGCTGTTGCTGTGGTTTCCCTTCTCCCGGAGATGGGGCAGATGGGTTCGGCAGGTGTGGGGCAGCTCCAAGGACAGTGCTGCTTTGCTGCCCGGCTGTGGGCTGCCTCACAGTCTGAAACACAGCGACACAGTCTCACTTGTAGAGGCTCAGCCAACGGAGAGCTGAAGGGTCGCTCTGGATGTTGCTCTGCATGCACCATGTTTGCAGTGCTCCCCAGCAGCATGGGTGAGCATGGGGCTGAGGCTGGGCTTGGACCATCTTACCTCGAGGTCCCCAGGCTGAGCCTCACTTCATCTAATGACCCTGGGGGTCTTCAGGCACCAGTGCTCGGCACAGTCCCCGCTGCTCCTCCCGGCAGGCTCTGAGTCTCCTCCATCAGCGGCTGGCATGGGCTGGCCACAGCTTGTCCCGGGATGGACTTGGAGCACCTTCCTCTGCTGGTGCCCAGGAGGGGGATGCATGTGGGGCAGGGAAGCTGTGGCAGTGCCGTGCTGTGCCTTGCCTGGAGGTGTGTCTGTGTGAGCAGGCTGTCAGCCTGGCTAAAGCGTTCGGCTGCCCTGGTACCTTCAGCAGCTCCGTCCCTTGGCTCATCACCACCTCTCATGGCTGGAGCAATGCCACTACTTCTCCACTTCCTGGTCGCCTGGGTCTGAGTAACACACCAAGCGTAGCAATACCTTACAATCCATTTAGCTTTGACTAGGCCGTTGTGGTACATTAATAATTTGCTGGAGCACCACTGGTGGTGCTCATCTAACAGAGAAAATTGCCCCTTTCCAAATTACACCTTTAATAACCCTGAGGCTCAGTGTGTTCCTGCTTCTGAAATTTAAATTGAAGTTAATTTAAATAAAATTGGCTTTTTAGCAGTCAGTCTGACGTAGATCCAAGCCAAGCTTTTACACTGTAAATTCAATATCCCTTTAGCACTGGTGCCCTGCTCATCTCAGCTCTTCCAGTGTTTCCCATGCCCATGACCGGCACAGATCACCCCCTGGGCTGACCCCAGGGCTGGCCCTGGCATCTGCTCCCTCTGCGCAGGGGATGGGGATAGGGATGGAGATGGGGCAACCACGTCGCAGCTCCACGTGCTTGTGTCTAGTGTAAAGACCTGGGAGGCGTTTCCCGTCCCTGTGGGTGGCAGCTCCCAACAGCACTGGTGTGTCCTGCTGCCTGTGGAGTGTGTCTGGATCAGTCGTGCTTCCCGGGCAGCTCACACCGGGCGGTTTGAGGAAGCACCCTCGACTTTTTCAACTTCCCAGGTTTCAGGAAGCATCTGGTGGTTTCTCTTGCTGTCTGGATGGGTGCTGAGCACTTGAAAACCCTCCCTCATGGCTGCTCCTGGTGAGGGACCCATGTGCTGAGGCTCTGCAGTGTCTGCCTGGTGCCAGGTCACAGAGCCATGCAGGCTCTGGCGGTGTACAGGCTGTGGTGGTGCCAGGCTCTGGTGGTGTACAGGCTCTGGTGGTGCTGGGCTCTGGTGGTGCTGGGCTCTGGTGGTGCTGGGCTGCTGGGGCATCACATGAGCCATGGATCTCGTGCTGCACGTGCTCCAGGCACTGGGGCAGTGGCTCTGGGGCAGGATCAGCGCTACCAGTGGCACTGAGCAGCGTCGGGACCACGGGAGGGGCTGGGGAACACCAGGGATTAGGAGTAGCTGCTCTTCTTGCCCAGAGGGAGGACCTTAGGGTCATAGACATAGGTCTCAAAGAGCCTCACCTACATGTAATTGAGAGCTGCACCCAGTCCTCCCGTTCTGCTCCCATCACTTTGAGCAGACAGCGAGATCCACGGTTCCCCTCTGGCAGGGATAGCTGTGCCTATCCTTCCTTAAGGATAACTGTGCCTATCCTTCCTTAAGGATAACTGTGCCTATCCTCACTTTCTTGCCTCTGATCTCTCCTCCAGAGGTACAGTTTGGTTGGATGCTGCACCTGGCTTGGGCTCATTCCTGTTTTATCTTTGCCTTTTTTAGCTCTTCACACTGGTTTGGTGAGCAGCCTGCAGGAAGAGGTGCTCTGTAGCCCTGGAAACATGGTGCCTGGTCCTGCAGTCTGAGCTTTCCATAAACACAGCGTTGCTGGCTGCACCTGAAAACTGGTCCATGGGGAAGCCAGCACCATACTGTCTTCATCCACAGCATTTTAAACATTCAGACCCTTTGCCCTGATCCAGACATGAATAATATAATCAGCTCTATTTCTAGCTGCTGATGAACAGCAGGAGAAGGGGCTGCAAGACGACAAGTTAATCAGTCCTCTAAAGTGTATTTATCTAGCGAGCTGTGCCAGCTGCTGTGACATGCGAGGACACACCAGGCCATAGGAGCTTTTACATGAATTTTCAGTTGTGGCCCTGCTGGTTTTATTTTAACTCTTTTGATTCTCCTAGAGGAGGCTGAAATCTGTCTCCAGTGCTTTGCTTTGTTGTTTTACTTCTCTTATCATGTGCATCTCTGTTATTTAATCTCCTTGTTCAGGCAGCACCAGCTGTGCTTGGTTGAGATGAGTGTCCTGATAGAAACAAAGCATGTTTTCCACAGGCAAACAGGCACTTCCAGATAGCTCCCTGAGCCCTACCTAGGTCTGGGGGAAGGCAAGAGAGAAACCTCATGCTTACTGCATGTCCAGCACCAGGGATGTGTCCTTGCGGCATATTGATGCTATGAGGGCAGGTCTACCTCTCAGCGGACCAGCAGCAGCACTGCCGTCGGCAGAGTCACAATGGGATAACCTTTAATGCAAGTGAGAAGGAAATCTTGCCTGCTGCAAATCATTCTGCATAATGGACCAAATATTTTGTTGTCTTTTACCCCAGTGGCTCCACTGTCAGAGGCATTCATCTGGATATACCCTAGGGCAATGGAGAATCTGGCTTCATTTTTGCTGTAGTTTTGCAGTGTGATTTACATCTCATGAGAGAACAGCATGGGCTTGTCATACAGACTTGAATTCTGAGTCAGCTCCAGTATCTGAGCCATCAATTTAAAGTGAGAACAAAAGTAGGGGGACAGATGACCTTTTAAAATAATTTTTCAGCTTCATTGAGGCTTTTAATTTCAGCTGTCCTACTGCTGCAGTCCCCTTGCTGAAGCCCCCGTAGCTCATTGTAGCCTTTCCACCACATGCAGACGTGAGCACACACAGACCCCACTTGCTTCTGTAATAACACCGTGCAGTAAAATCTCTGCAGGGGCTTGCAGAAGTGTGTGTTGTGGTGTGTGAGACGTTGGCTTCCAGCTCGCAGGAGGGGTCACCCTGGCAAATTTGCCCTCGTAGGCTGCAGTGCCTCCTTCTAGTGTCACTCCAGCCCCAGCTTCTAACGTTTAAAAGCATGTAATGATGGAGCTCCCAGAGTGGCAGCTGAGGAGCGTGTTCACCTGTGAGTACATGTTTTCCAAGGTAAGAAGATGAAACGCAGGCTGGGCATCTGCTCTGCACTGCCCAGAGCCAGGAGCTGCCAATGTCCCGAGCTGGCAGAGGAGCCTGGCAGGCGGGAGAGGGGAGTTCCTGCTGCGCAATTTTGGCCATGGCTACGGATGAGCCCCCCTAGAAACCCGGCCACCACCATGGCTGTCTGACATGCAGAGGGGTGGATTTTAAGGTAGTGCCATTCTGGGGTGGACTTGGAGCCCTCCTCAAGGAAGGAAGGCTCCATGTGGCATTACTGCTTATTGCATCACGGTTCCATTTTGGTGTTTCACTTTCGGGGGTTGCAGTGTGATCTGACTTTACAGATGTAGTAAAATTAATCTTATCAAGGACCCTGGTGTGTCTTCTTGCCTTGTCATTAGGGATGCTCAACATGCACCCAGCCAACCTCTCTCTTCTCCTCTTGTTTTGTACCTAACAGAAGAAGATTGACTGCCCGCGGATTGTCCCTGCCTCTCTGGAGCCCATGCCCACAGGAGTGCCTCGGGACATGACGATCACACTGGCTAACACAACTTTCTCTAAGGTAAATGAACTCCCAGAGAGACTGTGAAGGTTCAGGTGAGCCCAGGGATGGTGGGCACGTCAGCCAAAGGGGTTTCAAGCACGAGCTGGTTTCTGCCTGGGGAGTGGGTGATGGGGCCGGTTCCAGTTTGTGTTAGCAGCTGGAATCTCTGTATTGACAAAAGATGTTGGTGGAAAGCAGCCACTCTGACGGTGAGTGAGGTTTGTGTGGCAAAGCTGAAGGGAGGCACTGTTTGTGTCCAGGCATTCTCCAGGGATCTCCTGCAATTAGTGACTGGCTTTTCCTATTTCCTGGCAAAAGGAGGTTTACACCCCTTGTAAAACAGTCACTAGAGCAAAATGCTTAGGAGAAATAAAATTCCTGCTTCCCTTGTGTGTGTTTGCTCACTCACAGCATGCTGGTGTCACGCTCTCCTGGCTCCACCACCCTGGATTTAGGAATGAAGGACAAAGGCCCAATCAATGGGCAGAGAGCCCTGTGCTGGCTAAGCCACTGCTCGGAGTGCAGCCTGGAAACATGTGTTAACTTAACTTCTGCTTGTCACTGCAGAGCAATTTTTTTTTTGGTGAAAAATCCTTCCTGTGAAATCTTCTGGCATGCAAATTGTCATAGGGTGAAAAGTGGGAGTGGACATCAAATGGTGTCTTTGGAGGTGCGTTGCACTTCAGGAGGAACCAGAGGAATTAGGGACAGGGAAGCTGGGCACTGGGGAAATACTTGACTAAGATCTGGCATTTGTAGAAAGCCACCCTGTGTCATTTTTGGTCAAGTCTTCAGCCTGGTTCGCTGTGCCATGCCGAGGGTATGGGTACCTGTATGCTGGTGAGCCCGGCAGCTCCTCTGCAGGGGAAGGAGAAGGTTGGGAATGCTGTGCTGGGGCAGTGGGGATGCTGCCAGGTGCTGCAGAGGCACTGCTCCCACCAGACCTCCTGCCCTTTGGCATGGGGGCAGAACAGAGCTCCCCCCCGACTGGGGCTGCTGTTTCCTGCACGGGTCTGGAGTCTGGAAAGGAGGATGTGCCTGCCACAATCAGCAGAAAAGGGTGAGAAATCCTTCTTCCTCTGTAGATGCTTGAGGTGGCTGAAGAGGAAGCAATACCGCATGTAACCCAATAGGAAATGAAGTCAGC
>NW_009942785.1:0-5982 GCF_000696875.1 Nestor notabilis | reverse complement strand
TCTGGAGGGGCTGCTCTGGCAGTCTGGCTCCCTGCTGGCACCATCCACAAGCTGTCCCAGGGCATAGAGCAGGATTCCTTCTCTTTTCCTCTCTGCAGGAGCTCACGAGCACTGCCAGAGCTCGGAGCATCGGGGACGTGTGTCCTGACACCCTGTGTGCTGTGGGGACACTGCCCAGGTGGCACGACCAGCTGCACAGCAGCAGCTACTCTATACGACTGGGGCACAGGCAATGTGCTGAACGAGGTTCCAGTTCCCCTCCAGGCTGTGTGTGTGTTCACTGGGCCAGCAGCTGCCTGCCAGCACTCTGGTGCTTTCTTTCATGTCTTTTATCAGATCTGTCAGCTTTCAAAGGGTGGTTAGACCTCAGTAGTGGTGGAGCATCAACCTGCTTGGAGATAGGCTTTTTTCCTGCAGGATGGGGGCACAGCAGTGACTCAGGGCAGGATATCATCCTTGTGTTATCAGGAAAACAGCACAGATAATCTGCCTTTGAACCTACTCCCAGCTGGGTCCTCATTTGAGTTAGAGATCTGCTCTGTGCAGTTGTTAGGAAGAGGAGGAAGGTGACTTTAAGCCCAAACGACAGACTGGTTTGGTCTCATTTGGGTGAGGCGGCTTGGGACCAGGTTGGCTTTTGGTCTGGGTTGCAGCATGAGCTTTAAACACCCTGGTCCAGTGGAACGTGGGTACCCCACAGGCCGGGGTTCTGAGACCATAGCCCAGCCAGGCGCATCCCCTGGTCTGTGAGTGCTGTGGGTCAGGCACATCTCCTGGTCTGCATGTGCTGCGTGTCCCCGGCTCCAGGAGCGGCTGCCCCACGCCTGGTCATGACACTTCACAACAGCACAGCAGGTGAGAGAAAGGGACAGGGTTTGGCTCCACGTGCGATGCTCAGCCTGCAGCGGTTTTGTGTATAGGTGTGTACCAGAGCAGGATTAATTAGACACAGATCCCAGCCCTGTTTCCAGTATCGGGTTCTGTTCTGTTTGAGTTAAGCACAGTTCAGGTACTGATGGCAGAAACAAGGTGAGACAGAACCTGCCCTCTCAGTTAACTGAGATGGAGAACAGCACAAAAGTTCTGCCCTTGTCTTCCCTCTCCCAGGAGACAGCCCTGGAATGCCATTTTGGGATCGACAGGAGGTTTGAAGCCCGGTGGGTGAACTCCTCCGCTGTGGAGTGCGTACACGTGCTGGTGAGTCGGGGGTGCGGCTGTCACCCCGTATCCCCCGTGGACTGGGGACGGTCTTGCCCCCAGCCTCCCACCCGCAGCTGGACGCTGCCTCCCTTTCTCCCTCCCTCCACTTCCAGCTGAAACAAGTGCAAACTGGGTTCTCTTTGTGTGTGCTGGTGTTGGAGGGGTGTTCACAGAGCTGAGTGTCTGCTTTATGGGTATCTGCAGTGGCTCCAGCCCCGGCTCTGCTGGGGTTTGGGAAGTTGCTGCTTGTTTACCTTTCTAAATAGGCAGAGTTCAGTTCAGGCAAAAAATTTGGCCACCTTTCAGTGTTGCTATTTCTGTAGCTTTTATTCTGAGCTAGGAATTGGCCTGAGAAAATGTTCAGGCGCTCACTGAAGAGCAGCGTGTGGTTGCAGGAGGGCAAACTGCACCTCTGACATGCAGCAATCGTTCGGGCTTCCACGCCTGGGAATACTGCGAGTGAAGCTGGAGACGAGCACTTTCCCACCATGTCACCTGCAAAGCTCCGTGCCATAGCCTCGCACTGGCCAGTCTGTTAGCTTTCCTGTCCGTTTCTACTAAAAATAGCAGCAAGCCCAGGCTGTGCTCTCTGCGGTGTGTGCTGTGCCCCAGCGCCCTTCACTGGGACCTCAGCAGAAGCATTAAACCAGACAACAGCCTTCTCTCTGTTTTTGCTAAAGATGAGACCCTCCTGTACTGCGCAGCAGTGGTCAGAGGAGCCTCACAAGGAATGTTAATCCGTGTAGTGTGCACATGGAACCTCCCATTTTACTAGATTTCCTCAGCATTTGTTGTTTTTTTCCTATGTGCAGCTCCACACACCAGAAAAAAGCCATCTCTTCCCAGTGAACCTGCAGCTGAAGGATAGACCAGACAGATTTATCGACAGTCCAGAGATGATGACAGGTCTGAGTTGAAACTATTTTTATTCTGCTGTCATCTGGTTGGCTTGAGTGATTCCGAAATCCTGGCAAAGTTTACGGATTCACGAGAGCCCGTGGCTCAGCCGGGCACAGCTTGGTTCTTCCAGTGCCCAGAGATCAGATGGGTGCTTCTGAACACCCAGGTGAAGTCCAGCCTGTCCTTGAAGACAGGCAGTTGATCTGGAGCTCTGGGCTACAGGGAGATGTGGGAGTCCCCAGTGTTGAGAGAAATTCCTCCCAGAGGAGATAGGGTTGGGGCGGCTCTGCCTGGAGCGTGGCAGCAAGGCCCAGGCCTCTGTAAAAATTCAGCTTTTTCTCTGTCCTCGTGCGCTGAGAAGGAGCACAGCCCGTAAACACAGCTCGCCCCTGGCCTGCTCGCTCCCTGGGAAGAATGCTCCGATTCCCCAAAAAGCCATTGCTACATCAGCAAAGCCAGCTCTTGTGCAACAGCCGCCCGCCGCCCCGGCCCGAGACCGGGTGTCGCACCCGGCTGGGTGCTCCTGGTTTCACACCAAGCCGGGTGCTCTTGGTGTCACACCTCAATGAGGTGCTGCGGCTGGGGCCGCAGCTTGGGGGTCTTTTCCCTCTCAGTAGTGTCAGCAACTGTAGCAGAAGGAACTGATTTACCCTAGATGCAAATGAGAACTAGATGCCCGAGGGGACCTTTTCTGCAGAGGATAACTGTAATAGGTAGGGAGACATTAACCCCATCCGCCACTGACCCGGGATAAAAAGGTTTTCCCATAGTAAATCCCAGTGTATAGAGGAGGCTTATCTTGCAGAGCATTCCACATTGGTGAAACAGCCTCTGAAATACCAGCGTGGGCAGGCATGAGACATTACTTCCTTGCAGAAGGAAGAGGGTGTCCGTATGTGTGAGATGCAGAGGTAACCCTGAGGTGAGGGGTGGTTGATCTGAGCAGAGCCTGTTGTGATGTGCGAGAGTCTCAGTTCTCGGCGTGGGTGGTGCTGGAAGCAGGAGCGGCAGCGGAAGGAGTGCGGTGGGATCCCCCCTCCTCCTGTGTGGGGAAGGAACTCGCTTGCACAGGCTCTGTCTGCATCAGTCTGAATTTGCCAGAATATTTGGAGATCCCATGGGACCATTGCATGGCTCTGGCTCCTCCTCGCCTTGATCAGATTGGTGCGAGTGAAATAGAGAGGCTGCCTTGTGAGCAGAGAGATCTGCTGGGCCTATTGTAAATGTATGCATCTTTTATACTTCGTTAGTGGAATTACTGTTATTAGTGTTTATTACTTCAATACTTATTAGCATTTATTGTAAACTGTTTCTGGTAGCCCACTGAAGGAACCCCAGCTCGTTGCTGTAGGGTGGAAAACTAACCAGTGCAACTCACTGGGTGGAATCCAGGCAAGGTGAAATAAGCTCATTTTTTGTGGAGAACAGGAGAGTCCCTTGGTGCCGGTGACGTTTCATTAGCGCGAGCACAAGCAGGCAGCTAAGGGTTCGTTAGTGGCTTATGAAGCACGTTGAGATCCTCCCGTGAACAGAAGTGCAAAGTGGGGCCGTTTCTTTGTTTTATGTTCTCCTGCAAAGTCTCCTCTGGGGAGCAGGGTGTGAAAACAACGTTTCCTGAGTGTTTCTGGCTGTTTATCTCAGCGGATGCCCACACTCCAGCGGTAGAAGTCTTTAGGCTGGAGAGGAAATGTAACCTCGGGCACCAGCTAATGAAGAGGTGAAAGCCATGTAGGAAAAAGATGTGGAAGCTGAGCTGAGCAGATCTGAAGGGAGAAGTCAATGAAAGGGGCCCGTGGTCACCAGGGGGAAGGGAAGGAACTGTAAACACTGTACAAAGCACTGCAGCCATCCAATTTCTGTCAGAGTGTGGAAGCAATGTGATTGCTTTGCTAACAGGATGGAGCCAGCTTTGCCAAGCAGCTTCCCATGTGGATGCTGAGAGTTGGAAACATGTAGCATAAATTGACAAAAGGTTCCGAGTTTGGGTGTTGTTTGTTTTTCAAGGGGAAAAAAAAGGAAAAGAAAGTGCTAAATTATATTGCAGTGAGAACAAGCACCCAGTCCTTCTGGGAAATCTTCAGGATGGCAGCCAAGCGCTGCCTCATCTCACTGTATGTGCAAGCTGCTCTGCGATACACTGGATTTCAGATGTTACTTGGATTAATATAGCTGGGGGGGAGGGGTGGTAGGGGGTATGTTTAGCTGCCTCAAGCTAAGCAGAGCTTCAGGCCCAGGAGCTAACACTCACTGTTGTCTCTGGTGGTTTAGTGGAGGTGTACAACTGCGCTACCGGGAGCACCGACTGTTCCCAGTGCTTGGGGAGGGAGGACCTGGGGCACCGCTGCATCTGGAGCGAGAGCAGCTCCAGCTGCCGCCTGCACAGCGAGAGCCCCCAGCTCTCAGACGCCTGCCCCGCTCCGGAGATTAAGAAGGTGAGACCCAGATGGGACGTGGAGGGCACGTGGCGGGTGTGCAGGGGCTGGCACGGGCTGCACCAGTCCCCTGGGGCAGGGGAGGGACCGCGCTTTGTCCCTGGTGCTGAACGGGGTCAAGACCAGCACTGAATTTTTCACTTAGTTTCTACGGCTGAATTTTCTATGCCATTGAGTCACCCAATGCCAAGGACATCTCTCTGGTGACAAGATCTGAACTTCAGCATGTTAGGGGGAAAAACAACAGTCGCAATGTCCCAGAGTTCCTGGGGTTGGTAGAAGTGAGAACAATTCGTAGGGTTGGCGAAGGAGTCTTACCAGGAAGAGCATTTAATGGAGCGTAGCTGAAACATGAACGTGAGCCCTATCTCCAAGCATGTGCTGTGCACTTCTGCCGAGATGAAGAGTGGCAGAGGGACATTTTGCATTATCATTTTGAAATGAGTTTTATTTAAATTGTAGTTGGATGAATGGTTGTTGGGGGCATTTGGACCTGGGGTACTGCTTAGAGGTATGGAATGAGCCAACACATTTGTTCCTGACAAGCAGCAAAGAAACTATATAGAGCAAATCTTAAAATGAGCTCGTTAGGAAAGGAGAAGCTGGAGAGGCAAAACTGCTAATGTGAACGTCAAAATGCGCAAGGATATGAGATTTCTGTTCTCAGGGAGGTGTGTAGCGATAACTGCTTAAAATCCGGGTGCCGCAGCACAGCCTGGAGGGACCACAGGGTCCTCACTGCCTTCCTCTCCCCTCTCCTCCTGGCGGGAGGGGCCTGTCCTGCCCCAGCACGCACCAAGTGTTATCAGCACCTTGCCAGAAAATAATGGAAGGAAACCAGGGTTCAGGTGGCAGAGTGCCACGGGACTCTGCCGTTGTTTCCTTAGCACACAGTAGCTGGTAAATCTGAATCCTTCAGAGTCACACAAGCAGAGAGGCCCTTGCAGAGTCCTCCTGGAGGGGGCAACGCAGCGGGTGAAGGAGGGCACAAACTTGGGGGTGGGTCCTGAGCAGCCCTGGCCGGCTGCTGCAGTAAAGCGTTGTGCTGGCTTTGTGTGCCTGTGCCTCTGTGAAGGGATCAGGTGTTTCTGAGTTGGAGGTTTTTTTCAATGCAGTCACGCTGCCCGGGGCTGCCCCTCATGCACTGGAGCAGCATCACACCCAGCACTGTCCCCTCGCAGCGGTGGGGTGAAACATCAGTGGGGTAGGAGACAGACGGCAGACAACCTTCTCCCACAGTGGTGGGCTTGTCCTGCGCCCCAGGGTGCTGCAGTGCGGGTGGCTTGGCCATGTTCCATGCATCCGGGCACTTTTTGTCTTGTTCTTGTCCTCAAGGGTCTTGCTGTGTTCAGAACAGCCCTTGAAAATGTGATGGCAGGACTCTTTTCACAGTAGTATCCCTCCTCTGGGTTTGTTTCTGCCCCAACTCCATTCCAAGCTGTGGTGTGGA
>NW_009942784.1:373-620 GCF_000696875.1 Nestor notabilis | reverse complement strand
CGTCAGGGGACCTGTTTGCGGGGAAGAGCTTTCTGCCCCCGCCGCCCGCCTCCTCGCCACCGAAAACAAACAACCGCCCCCCACACCCGAGCGGGAGCGAGACATATCCTGAACGTGCTCGTAGGGAAAACTTTCGGGGAGCTCGAACCTGGGTTCCAGTCCCCGGGTTCCAAATCTCGCGTTCCCATCCCTGCCGTAGCAGGTGTCAGCCGAAGCGGAATGCGGGGTTGGGGGAGGGCTCGGCCGG
>NW_009942784.1:0-224 GCF_000696875.1 Nestor notabilis | reverse complement strand
AAGGGGCAAAGGAAAGACTGATGTGAGCTTTTATGGCTTCTGGGAGCAAGGCATGGTGCTGTCCGCGGGAAGCCTGGCAAGCAAAAGCGAGGCTCTGCAGTCACCTTTTGGCTGGTGTTGAAAGGTACCAGCAGGAACGAAAATGAGGATGTTTAGGGGCGGAGAGTGGGGAGAGAATCAGTTGTGGAGGATGATCGAGGAGAGTACAGATGATGATGAGTACG
>NW_009942783.1:20705-23097 GCF_000696875.1 Nestor notabilis | reverse complement strand
GGAAAAAAGAGCCTGGGCATCCACGCGTGTCCCTGCACGCACACGTATGCACACACATGTGTGTGCGTGTGTCCTCTCCGTGCCGCTTCTCAGTCATGAGTCGAAGTCGTTCGGTGCTAGCTTAAGACATCACCCGAGCCTCATGGGGAGACCGTGTATGAAGCGGGGAGACCCGCCTCTGGGATTAGCTCCTCGGAGCCTGTGCCCTAGGAGAGACTGAGCATAAAATACAGGTTTATCCTGAAAACATCCATCTAAGCGTGCTGGTAAGGGCTGTTCAGGAAGCTCTTTTGTGCCAAGAGATAGTGGGGGGGTGGGGGGTGGTAACGCTCATACTCTGTGGTTTTTGATTTTCTTTATTTTATCTTTTTATAAGAAACGACTTTCACTTGCAGCGGTTTTAATCCAAATGTTGCAGCAGGGAGCGTCTCTAGGACAGACGCAAGGTGAAAGCAGCCAGCTGCCCAGATGAAATGAATGACTGTGTCTGCATTGCCTGTGCCAAGCAAACATACAATAGGGAGACTGCCCATTTTTGGCATAAGAAAGGTCTGAATAACAAGTCAGCACCAGGAAGATACATAGAGCTGTTGGAGCTTTAGAGTTTTTATTTTTGTCCCTCCTGGCAGCTACCCTTTGCCCAAGGGGAGGCAGGGGTTTGTTTTCTGTTATTCCTGCTCTCACCTTCTCATCCTTACCCCTTCCGCCTACCCTGAGGAGCGGAGGTAAATCACAGCCCTGCTTTCCTGCGTGTCGCCAGCACGCAGGATCTCTCCCAGTCCTTTTGTGCAGGTGCCATGACCTTCCAGGGATGCTGTGATGTGAATAATTTTACTCCTGTCCCCACCTAAAATGGATGCCAAGGGCAGTGTGCTCAGCCCATGTTTCATAGTCTTGGCATGCATTTTGGGGCATATCCTGAAGGCTGGAAGGAATCCTGTCCCTGGGTCACGTTGGGCATATTCAAATATACTGGACCAGAGATTCAGTGCCCCGGGGCCCCTGGGCTGAGCCCAGCGCCAGAGCCTTTGAGCTGCAGCTGGTTGTATAAGCTGGCTGGGTGCCAGGATCACCTATGGTGTGTTCACTGCTGGGGAGGGGTGGTGGAGGTGGGGAACACATCTGCTTTGCAGATGAGAGCTGCGAAGTCACTCAGAAATGAGGGAGAGCTCATGAGAACGATTTAGCTGGCTTCCCCCCCCCCCAGCTTTAGACCCCAGATCAATCCCTGTTCTGTTTTCCTTGGTAGGAGATGCAGAAGCCACTGTGGCCATAAGAGGGTCAAAATCCTCTTTCGTTCCCCCTCACTTCATTGTCTCCAGCTAAGTAGCTGCCCACTCTCCCTCTTCCCCCCACCACTCTTCCCCAGCAAGTCTGGAACAGTGGAGCTGTGTTTATAGCCCTTTTGATGTAAGGTTAGTGCACATGTGAGAAATGACGAATTCACCAGTTTACACCAGTTCAGTGTAATAATTCCAGCAGCATTGGTATGCTGGTAAAATTCCTCATGTGGCTACTACAACTCTGGAAGAAGCCTTTTTTTTCCTCTCAGCTGTTTTCTTTGCGCTCTCCCTCCTCCTCCTCCTGCCCCTGTGTAACTTCGACAGTGACATAAGCTATCGCAGAGAAAAATGCAACTCCAACCCCACATTCTTACTCTGGGAGCAGCATGTCCATATGGGGAGCGTTACCCGTCTAATTATACCACCAGATCTCTGTTGGGAATTTTTCCTGCATGGACAAGTCTTAGGTCTTTTTGGTAGATTGTCTTCCAGCCAAGGAAGAAAATAGTGCCCTCCTGCCAAAATGCCAGATGAGAATGTCTGACACTTTGGAATGGGCAGGATTTTTCCTTGCCTAATCTCTGGATTAGAAGCAATTTCTCATGGCTCTTTTGGGGTGGGGGTGGTTTCCTCTAAATTCTCAAGCAGCTCAGAGTATTATACCCTCAAAACATTAAGTAGGAAAGCAGGCAGAGACAGCCTATGGCCAGGATGCACAGGAGCTGGTCCCAAGCTCAACAGCTGCCTGGGTTCAGTGAAAGCAGCAGGATACTTAGTGTCCAGGTTTTTTCCTTTCTAACCTTTGATTCCAGAAGGAAAAACTTAGAGAGCTCCCTCTGTCGAGATCATTTTACTTCCCAAGCCTGGAGAATCTGTCAGCTTTGCCAGCTCCTCCCTGTAGGAAGGTATGTCTGTACCCTTGGGAAAGGGAGGAGTTGGGGTGGCCACGTAAGCTGCCTGGCCTGATTTTAATGCCTCCCTCAAGAAACTAGGCCATGGCAGGTCGGTGGTCTCTTATGACTCCTGGATGCCTGTATGGCAATCTACGGTTAGTTCAGGAGATGTTTCTACTGGGAAAGGAGCTTTCCCGCTTGGCCATGCTCCCTCCC
>NW_009942783.1:0-20674 GCF_000696875.1 Nestor notabilis | reverse complement strand
TTCCTGCTGGCTGACCCTTAGTGCCCCTTTTCACATGGAGGCAGCGGTGCGGGCCAGAGGGATGTGTCCTTCGCAGGTTTCCAGGAGGTGATAGGATGGGGGCAGCATGACCTCCCACCGCTTGCATCCCACATGCTTGGCACCTCTGGGGTTGAGCTCCATATAACGCTTGGGCTCGGGCCTGACAAAGGGCTGCAAGCACCAGCAAGCACGTGGCTGTCATGATGAAGATGGAAATCCGTGATTCAGGGTTCAATGACCTGTCTCATTAGGGTCAGTCCTGCCTGCTCCTTTTGTCATGCATGCCCAATCGGGCAGGCTGTCAGTCTGCCAGGACAAACAACCATGTGCGGAGGGAATGTTATGTCACACTTACAGCACAGAGCCTGGAGCCAGGCTGAGCCAACTTGCTGCTTAGAACTTCCTCTCTGCCTGCTGGTGGCCTTGACTCAGAAGATTGTCTTCCTGTGCCTCAGTTTGCCTGTGAGAGGAAAGTGGGACAGGGATAAGAGGCTTAGCAGTAGGCATGGGATAGGAGCTGTAAGTCTAACTGGAAGCACATTGATTGACTGCTTCCATCCATTGATTTCCAAGCATGTTGGTCTTGCCACATCACAGCCTGGAAGGTGAGGCCTGCAAATGATTTCACCAAAGCTACTGGTGGAAACCAGACTGGCTTTCAAGTCTTTTTCTTTACTTTCTGCACCTTGTCCACCATTCACTTCCCCTCCCCAGAAAGAGCAGGCTCCCTTTAAGGCCATGACTCCATAGGATTAGAAGAACTAGGCTGTTCCTGGTGCCAAGGGCTCAGCTGAAAGAATGGAGCCTGCCAGGTAAACTGCAGGCTGCAAGTTTGGTACTGACAGCCTAGATGCTCATGTTTCTGTTCCCTGCATTGGTAACCATGAACTTCTTTTGTTTCTTTCCTTTCTTGAAAATGTCCATTGCTGCCTCTTCAAGGAGTTCTCCTCCAGTTCCAGCATCACCACTGTCGGCACCGTCACCTCCCGGGTGACCAAGAATGGGGATGCTGTCATGGAGAAGGACGTAATCAATCATGAGGACTTGGCAGGAGACCGGGGCATGATAGATGATATCTTTGATGAGACCTACCGGGAGAAAGAGGGCCCCAAGCCCCCCATGCGATACGTCTGGAGGAATATCATCCTCATGAGCCTTCTCCATTTAGGGGCCCTGTTCGCATTGACACTGATACCTTCTGCAAAGATCCAGACATTGGCGTGGGGTAAGCACGTTCCTCCATTTGTTTATTGCCATCTGCAAACCCCAAATCTGTTGGGTGGCATTTTGTTTGATCCTCCAGGCCCACAGACTTAGGGAGGAGAAAAAAAGGAAGTGGAGGTCTGTTAGAAGAAGCTACTCAGCCAGCTTTGCAGCAGCCTGTGGGAGGGCTTGATAATGTCTCTCATAAGGTCATGCATGAGAGGGGAGGATTTGGCAGGGGACTGCTTGACTGCTTAAAGAACAAACTTGATTCACAGGCATTAGGCTTGGAAGTAGCCACTTGTGGGAGGAAGCACAGACAATGTTTGATGGAATACTGTGGCAGTCCCTGAAAGTTAGGAGGAAAGATGCTAGCAACAGCACTTTAAGGGGTGAATGGGGAGGCAAGGTACAGGGCATTATTTGGCTTCAGGCTGCTCCCCAAAGATAAGAGTCATTCCTGTCCTTACCAAGGGAAGGTAAATCCCACAGAGCCTCCACATGTGTGTGAGAAGAGACAAATACAGTTGTGCTGAAGATAAAAGTCAAGAGTTTAGTGTGAAGCTCACATCTTTTCTCTTTCCTACAAAAGCACAGATTAGACCCCATCATCCCGGAACTAAGCCTGACAACTTTCAAAAAATAAATAAGCAGCTCTCCAGGCAGCGAATTCCAGTGGAAAGCACAACCCAGCAGAAGGTAGCTAGGCGAAGCTCTCCCTTCTCAGAGACCTTGCCCTGGGCAGGAACCAAATCTCCTCTTTGAGTGTTTGAAAGGCAGCTGGGCGCGGGTTCCAAGCTGCAGGGGAGCTTCATTTTCCACCAGCCTTTGTGTGGACCCCTGGAGGAGTCAAGAAGCCAAACGGCTCCCAGTGGGGAGGTCAAGGCTTTGCGTCCAGCCCCTGCCTTCCTGTGAAACAGAACATCCTGAAATGAATAGCGACAGTTTAATTTGAGACCTGCTGGCATGGCTCTTGGTTTCAGTGGTGCTCCTGCAGTGTACTCAGCTGAGAGCAGCATCCTGGTCAGCCCAGCTGTGCACAGGCCCTGGGGCGATCCACTGGGTCTGTCACGCTGTCAGAGTCTGTCCTCCCGATGGCTGTGAGCAACAAGCATCACAGCTGGACTGGGAAAGAGATGGCTGCATGCACAGTCAGACTGATTCCTTTCCTCCTGGCTCATCTCAGGCTCTCACAGGCAGAGGGGGATGAGCATCACTGGAGGCCCCAGGACTCAGTCAGAGGCAAAAGCAGAGGTACCGATGTGTTCCCTGTGCAGCCAGCATGGCCTTTCGGGGGGAACATTATGAAAGAAGTCTTTGCTCAGCCTTTCCCTTGTGAAAATCTGACAGGCTGCACTTTACCTACCATGGCAGCGCTGGGCAGAACATGCAGCCTCAGCATGACCTTGGAGGAACATTCCAGGGCTCTCGGTCCTGCTGTGAGTCCCATCCCTGGAATCTCAGCTGGAGGCTAGGCAGGAGCTGCTGTCTTCTCTCACTTACTGAGCTGACAGCCTGGGTCCTCCAACCCTAGTCAGGTACCCTCAGGTCACTGGGGCAAGGTGAGTTGGGTTTACTGGTTTCATTTCAAGCTGCTGAGATGCACTGTGATTTTCAAATCCATCCAACCCTATTCCCTTGAGCTCCCCCGAGATACTTAAGTGGGCTCGAGCATCTTGATTCAGCAGGTTAATGCTGCTTTGCATTCTGCTAAGCCCCACTCACCCCAAAATGATCTCTGAGGCAGTCTTTACAACCACATGCTTGTTCGGTGTGTCTGTACAGCATCCCATGGCATTTTGTGGGAATCTGCCTGCTTTTTACCTGATGCCAGTCCTTCCTGCTCTTCTCCTTCAGTTAACTCTGATGTGCCAGGCTGGATGACGATTTGAGCAACCTGGTCTAGTGCAAGGTGTCCCTGCCTATGGCAGGGAGATTGGAACTAGATGATCTTTAATGTCCTTTCCCACCCAAGCCATTCTGATTCTATGAAGTGCCAGTTGCTGTCCTGCCACTGTGAGGCACTACAAGATTCCTTGGTGGCTTCTGGAGTCAAAGATGCTCTGGGAATGGTAGATGGACATAGAATTTGGGGGAGCTGTACTGTTCTGGACTGGCTGATGATCCGCCATGCCTTACCAAAGCTGGAGTAGCTCCACAGAGCTCCCTGTCCTTCATCCCTGGCACTTGTTCTAGAAAAGAACCATCTTTCATAGACAGACCCAACAGTCCATTCTTCTCCAGTGATGATGAGAGCTCAGACACTCTGATCCTCCATGGGTCTGGCTTCTCAGCAAGACTTCTTGCTCCTTCATGCATCGCCCTTTCCTTGGTTCATACTTTTCTGTAGCATATACAAGGCATCTGTGGCTGTCATCTCAGTGACTTGCTGTTATTTTCCCAGCACCCACTGGTAGCAAGGAGAAGACTACGGTTCCCATTTTACATACAAGGATAAAGCAGCAAAGACTGACGTTGCTCCTGGCAGTACAGCTTGGGCTTAGGGCAGAGCAGCTCTCTCAGTGGTAGTGCTGGAGCTGCTGGGGTTTTTGCTTGTTTCCTTGTTTGTTTTTCAGATAATTTCTTCCTTAGGCTATGTACATATAATATAAAATTAACATGGTCCCAGATGTTCTCTGCTGTGATACTTCAGGCAGCTGTGGTGCCTGGTAGCTGATTATCTGCCTTCTATATTTTATTATAAGGAACAGTCCCCTGGTTATACCCTTTCCATCCAGGCCACAGTCTCCTTGATGTTCCTATCCCTCTGAAACCAGTTATACTGGTGACTGTGTCCTCTTTTGTTTTCATTTCTCTGTGTGCTAATTCCTCTTTGTCTTTCAAGCTCTCCAGCCCTGCCTTCATCATTGTTTGCTGTGCAGCATTGCTGTGTGCATTGTATCCCCTGATCTCTTTCTGGTACAGAGCTTCCTAGAACAAGCTGGGGTTGTTGATCAGGTGAGAGCTTGCCATAATGAGAGCTCTCCAAGCCCTTCCAGCACTGGCTTTCTATCCAGCTCCCTTTCTATTTACTGTCTTCTCCACTGCACTAGACAAAGTCTTGCGCAGTCTTTTCAGGGATCACAGGCAGGTTTCACATCATTCACCAAACGGCACAGAGACTGAACCTGGAAGGGCAGGATGCAAAGGGGATAGGCAGTTTCTTCTCTAACTGCTTTGACCCTTCCTGGAAACATGATTTGCAGGTTGTCTTCCTGGCCCTCTGGTGCAGCAGACTGACAATATTTGTGTTAATCCCTGTTGGCCTGGCCAACAATGCCTGTAAAACAGTGACAGTTCCTCCTGGCAGAGAGCTCATGTGTGAGTGACAACACCTCATCTCCCTGCAGTGCCAGCCATGCCAGAAGCATGGGTTGATACCATTTTTTGTTGCTGCTGCATCATCTTTGGACCCAGGAGAATCTTGCTGGATAATGTAGTCAAATCTGACAGCCTGAAAATCTCACCACCTGGGATGTGTCCAGCAAAGCATTTACAAAAGGTTTTTGTTACTTTCCCATCAAGACTATGCTGGCAACACCTTCCCACTTAGTGTCCTCTCCAGGCTTAACTAGCGGATGGCATGCTTCTCCTCCAAGGGTGTAGGGGAAGTTAGGTTTTAGCAACAGCATCCCCTATTGCCATCCCTAAACACTGTTCCCCTTACGCTGCCTGCACACATTTCCTTACCCTTGGTATCTTTCTCCTGAGATTAGCAGGACTTACATGGCTAGCAGGGACTGGGAGGCATGGAGGAAACGGTCTAAAGCTGTAGTTTTCCCTTGTACTGAGGAAGAAGCCCAAGGACACCTGCTGGAGCAGGGACACCTCATGTAAACATCCGTAGTGTTAACTGCAGGTAACAATGCCTGTAGCACATTCCTGGCTTCCCATTATAGCTTGATAGCTTGAGGTCTGAATCCGGGCCCTAAAGAGGTAGAGGATAGTGAGTCATACAGACATGACTGAATCAGGAACATTTTGGGTATAATTTTTGAAGCACCGAGTTCTGCCAGTGGTCATAATTCTTTGTATCCCAGTTAAATGTGTCATTGGAAACATCACTTGTGAGTTGACAATCTTTTGGATCTTGGATACTTCAAAGCATGGTGTGGAAGATGACTCTGAAGCCTCAGCTGATGGAGTCCCTAAGTCCTTCAGTTTGGAGCAGCATCACAGGGCAGCCGTGAGAATCTGTGCTACTTTATTTCATCTTCTCTGCTCTCTTTGCAATTTCATTATCAATGGATGATCTTGAATGAGTTTTTCTTCTTCCCTGTGAGAGATGCTGATTGCCTGGATATGCAATGATCATTATTGTACCTGTTTGCAGGGATGACTGCTCTGAATCATTAGGGAGCTGTATTCATCTGTTTTCCACCAGACTTACTGTCACTATCGTAACAACTCTTGGGTATGGCTGATGGAGCTAATAGTCCTCAAGGAGGCTTTAGGTTTCTGTGGGGCTGGGTGCCACGTATGCATAGACTGAGAATCAGCTCTTTTCACACAGAAAGTGTCTGATCCTTAGATAAACTACAACTGCTGTATATGGGCAAGAGGCATGGCAACACAAGATTGTAACTGGAGAGTTGTGGCCATTGCAGTGGCCTGTGATGCAGCTCCAAGAGAGGTCAACAAGCTGTTTTGGATGAAGGACATTACTGTTCTATGCCAGGGCACCCAAAAGCAGTGGGTACTTTCCCAAATTTTTAACAAAGGCTTTCAGGTAAGGCTACCCAAAAGCAAGTACTGGTTGTACTGGTTTCTGGGTCTGTTGGTGTCTCCACCACAACTCTTTTGTGATTCCCTGTGCTTGCTGATATGTCTTTGTTGCTGGTATCATCTTCTCCTGAAGGAGATATCTACAGGCAAATTACCTGTATAAAAGAGATACAGATGAGTTTCCTTTTTGCAAAGCTTAAATACCACAGTCCTCAGACAGAGTCATCTTCCTGGAGGCCTCTTTTACCAAAAAATTCCCAGTCAACATGTGAGGATTCACCAGAGAGGGAAGCCTTAACTCAGGGCTATAGATAGGGCATGTGCTCACCCAACCTGACATTTATGTTCTAGTGCTATTGAAGACCATGAACGATTGCATAGTTCATTTCTGTCCACAGTGCACCATTAATGCATGCCTGTTTGCCCCACAAGGAAAAGCTGGGGTTTTTCCCTAGCAAGTTGCACCACCTATCCATTGCAAGCTGCTGTTGTTTATCCTGGACTCCCTGTATGGTGTTTTCCATAGAGTCTGTATAAGTTTGAAGGTTAAATCCAGACTCATGGCTACCGCTCTCAGCTCTGCCATAAACTGCTTGTCACCCTTGGAAATCTACCTCAGCTACTGAGGTGTGCACAGTAGCTATGAAGTTGCCCAGAGGTGTTACAAAATGTGGTTTGCAGGGTATAGCTGTTTATGTTCAAGGGAGAACGGCAGCAAGTCACACTTCTGCTGCTAGCAGGAAGTGCCTGAAACATCCAGGAGTGGGTTTCGTTGTTATTGCAGTGTCTGAGGCCAGAGAAGTTCTGCAAATTGGAGTCATGTTAGGTGTTTTTTCAAGGTTTGCTTTTCTGTATGAATCTGTAGGGAGAGTGACTGATTTAAAATGGGGTTTAAAATCTAAGACAAACAGGGAACTGCTCATGAGCTAGTTCATAACTTTCAAGTCCGCATCATGGGGCTGGGTGGCACTTTCAAGGTATTCAGCGTAAGTACTTTCCTGTCAGTAAAGCTAAAGGGAGACCTGCTCCAGCATTCCCACCTTCTCCCCTTCCAGGCTTGGGCAGCTTTTTGAGCTTTGTTCAGCTCTGTTGTCTCTTGCAAAGGCTAGATCCTGCTGCATTTGCATGCATTTTCACCCCTCTTCATGTCCTATAAATCAGCCATGACCAGTGACTGCTTGGCCCCTCCAAGAGACCAAAGAGGTGCTGGGAGACTTGAGGCAGGGGTGCACTGGTCTGAGGCTGGCACTGCATTTGGCAGCACATGGGGAAGCCAAGGGAGAAGATGAAGATGGGAAGTCACAGTCAGATCAGCAGACGGAGAACGTCACTGTTACACAGCGGGACGGGAGTGAGGAGGGCTCATGGAAGTTTAAGGGGCCAGAAGAGGATGTTAAATCATCCAAGAGAGGCATTTAGCAGATAAGAGATGAGGTTTGGAATGCAGTAAAAATAAAAATTAAAAAGGAGGTGACAGAAGGAAGAGGAGCAGCAGATAATAGAAATAGAGCCTGGATTATTTTGAATGAAAGAAAGGGCAACAGTGCCTTGTGCATGTCTCAGATCTCTGATTTCAGACAAGTTTCTGGCAGAGTATCTATTTTTCTGGGTTCAAGATAAGCTTGATTAGAGCCATTTTGCTGGACTGAATAGTATTGTCAAGCATTCCAGCAATTCCTATCCATGGGTTTACATGTAAGAATAATGAGCTGTTTTCATGATTGATCCAATTGGCTAAAATCTGCAAATTTCACACCAAGGGAAGTTTCCCCTGAGGGACTGATAAGAAGGCATCCTTTACCCCAGGGGACTGAAAGTGTAGCATTTGTGCCTCTCTGGGGGGACAGATGTATGCACAGATGTCCCTCTCAGTGTCTGAGCTTGCAGGGCAAACCAACTGTTGAATGCCCTCCATCATTCTGCTAAACTTCCTGACCTAGAAACTTCCTAGAGACAGAGTTAATTTTCAGATACAATTTTCTTCTTATTCCCAGCTTCCTAGTGCAATGCTGCTATGACCCTATAAGTGTCTTTTCTCTATTTTCGTTCTAGGACAGGATACTGGAACCCAGGTTAAATTCAAGAGGTCCCAAAAGGACATGTGGGAACACGCAGCCCAGGGCAGACACAAACACGTGATCCAGAGGGAAAGGGATGTGGCTTTTTACTAGCTGCCAGAGGGGCAAGGCATACTTTCTGACCTGTGTGGAGAAGGAACACATGGAGCAGCCTCAAGGCCCAGACACATCTGCGTCTGCCATGGGCATGACTTGCAGTGCCCATGCCCACTCTCACAATGAGTTGCTGGCCTCGGGAGTTTCCTCACATAAATGGTGCTGGAGCTGAGCAGATGGTAGGGTCAAAAAGATCCCAGGAATGGAGCCTCTAGGCAGATCTTAAGTGGGTGGTGGAGCTGAAGGTGAAGCCCAGGCTTCAGTGAGATGATAGGTTAGATCTCCTTCTAGCCAGCTTCTGGTCAGAAAGGGGGCAGAAGAGAAGCCTATGCTTGGGTTTGAGCTGTCCCCCCAAAGACCTGTAAGATCACCTACCACCTCTATGTGAAAAGAATGCAAATGAGATTTAGTGAGGAGTGGTGAGATAGGAAATAATCCTTGATTATTCAGGGAAGGAGGAAAGGGGGGAGCTGTTACCACAGGGCTATATGGAAGCAGTCACTTTATACAATTTTGATGATCCTGCACCATGACAGATGGCACTATGCTGAAGAACCAACCCTTCTGACAAGTCTTACCAAGAACACCCTCCTTCCTTGTCAAAGATGAAGAGCTGAAGTGATTTGCCCCATGCTGCTTAGGAAGTCTGTTGTAGCTTGGGCACTCTCACATTGATTTTTATTGTCCCGATCTCTGCTCTCGATGGGTTCCTCTCACTTATACAGCTTTGGGGCAAGGCCTGCCTTTGTGTTGCTCTGCCTGAAAATTTGCTGCAGGCTGACTTGCTCTAACTGCTGCATGACTTTCTTTTCCTCTCCAGCTGTTCTGTGTTTCCTGCTGTTTTCTCCCCGCCTCTGGAGCCATCGATCCTATAAAGCCACCTTGCCCCTGCGGATCTTCCTGACTATTGCAAACTCCATGGCCTTCCAGGTAAGCACCTCCTCAATGTGCCCCTGCTCCTCAGAAGGAGGTGCTCCCCTGAACCCATCTCAGATATGTGGTACAAGGTGATGGAGAGGTTCCTCTCTCCCACTACCTCTTGTTAGGAAACAGCCTGCCCTTTTCATCTAGTATGTGTTGGAGACTGTCTCATTGTCTCCACTTTGTCCCATCAAAGGGTGACTCTGAGAAGACCTGGGTGAGGAGAGGACTGTTGGCCCAGAGCAGGGCTAGGAAAGCTCTCCAAACCAGGAGTGTAGCCTTCCCTCCAGGTGTGGTCTCCCTATGCATGCTCCAGTTCCCATGAAAGACATGAAAGTGCTAAGTGCTCTCCTAGTGTTGCCTCACCCTCCTCTTGCCGCATGGCTGATAAGGGGGAAGACATCTGCACACCCCAGGGAGCCAGGCTGTGGAATCTGCTGTTGCAGAAAGACCAAGGACTTGCTGAGATTATGCAGTTAGGGGGATGCATCTCTGGTTCAGAAGAGTGATAGTTATGAATAACCCTGATATAAGTCGCGCCACTGGTTTCCAGAAAGTCACCTCAGGTCAGTGATGTTTCAAGGAGAGAAGGGCTGGGCCCATTCACAATGGCCCAAGTGACTGCAGGCAGCTGATAAACACCTCAGGCTATTGCCTAACCACTCAGAGAGCACTTCACAGTCCATACAGCAAACAAATTGGGACTGTAAAAGAGATGGCCCTTCAGAAGTCAGAGTGAAAACCCAGGTTGGCATGGCACAGGAAAATCCTGGTGGCCTTTTCGGTTTGCTGCTGGTAGGCAGCTGTGACAGCACTCTGCCCTCCAACTGTGCTTGAAGGGATTTCATACAGGCTGGCTCGTGTGTAGGAAGTAATCAGGAGGGTGGCAGAGGACAGCACTTTCTGCTAGAAAAAGGAAGGAGAAAAGCATCAGTGCTGTGCCCCTCAGTAGTTTTCCAGCTGAGGTATGGGGGAAGGGTAAAGCCCAAGCAGACCAAGTATTTTAGAGACATTATTTTACTTCTCCCCGCTGTGTAGCCGTAGAGGATATCACTTCATTGACATGTAATCAAAACAGGGTGGGGATGGAGTTTGGGAGGTTTTTAAGTTGACAAACTTTTCTAAAACACCATTGACTTTCCTATTCTTTGTTAGTACCAAACCAGAATCTTTCATGAGCAAGAGGAAGGACCAGGCTGCTGATTCCAGCACCTGGTCCAGCATTCAGCAAGGGAATGGGATGGGTTGCTGGACATTGGCTAGTCCCATACAAAGACCATCTTTCTTTCATAGAGTTATAGGGCAGAGGGGGAAAGAATTTGCTGAGCTATTGCTCTAGGGGATAGGAGTACACAAAGACAAGAGACAGATATTTCAGCTTCAGTAGGAACTAATCCAAAGTTTTACTGAAAATTCAATACCATTCCCCATGGATTTATGGGGTTTTTCTAATAGTTACTTTCAGTGAGATCAAGAGGAGGTTTATTTTCAACTTACCTCCTTCCTGTTAGTGGCAGCAGCTCTGTGACCAGACCAGTAACTTTTAAGGCCAGAGAAGACAATAGATTATCTTATCTGAGGTCCTCCAGAAGACGCCTGTTGGCTGCTCAGGGATCTGTGGCTTGTGATTTCAGAGAATTTGGGAAATGTGCACCTAGTTGCCTCTTCCACCTGCAAGACCAGGCAGCTGCAGCACTGCAGAAGCTCTTCTGCTTATAGCCTGTAGCTGGTAACTCCCAAGGAAGGGGGCATTCTCCTAGGTTTTGCTTGCTGGGCCAGGAAAGCCATGATGTTCAGACAGGTTTGCAGTTAGAGGTGGTCCCAAAATGAGATCTATAGAAGAGATAAAAGACTGGGCTTTCTCATATTACGTGATATTGTGTAGGGTCTGGAACATGAAAGAGAAACCTGGGACACAGGTGAAACATTTCTTATATGGGTATTGGTTGTATTTCTTTTCTTACTAGATAGGGAAGGCTGCTGTGCTACCCTCTTCTGGGGGAATGTTGGGTGACCATGCTCTAGCTAACAGCAGTGCACAGATCAGATACTTCAAGGTATTGAGGATTTGGCTGGAAGGAAGGCAACCGTTCCCAGTATTTGGAAACAAATGATACTTGAATCCTGGCCCATGTCTATCATTGGCTTATTGCATGGCCTGCAGGTAAATAATGTTATCTCAGATGAAGAAGGAATGGTTACAGCACTTGAGAGGGACTTGAGGAGTCATGCCTTTGCTACAAGCTCCTGTTGTGGTTTAAGCCCAGCTGGTAACTCAGAACCCTGTGTGGATAAGTCTTTTGGTCTTTCCAGGCAAGTAATAGGGATCATTATGCCGCTTCCCTACTTTCAAAGTGTTTTGAGGACAAGTCCTACGTATTTAGGAGATTAAGGAGCCTCTTGTGTAATACAGGCAATAGAGGTGGACTTGGATCTCTGTTTCACCAAAATCTTGGTCTAAAAGAATAAGCACAGGCTCATTAGTATCTACTCTTAATACTGGCCAAAGCAATCATTTCTTAGTACAAATGATGAAGGCTTTGACATTTTCCAAACTATTGATTTTTGCAGCTTAAACATAGTGGTTATGGGGCTGAAGGGGGGTGTTTTTGACAACTGCCATTGAAATGGTGTATTTATTTTATTTCTGAAGAGAGGCTTTAATTTTAAGACTTTTGATTTCCAATTAAATAAAAAAATTAAAAAAACCTTGCCCCCAGGTTTAACAGGTCTGATTTGGCAATCCCAGGAAAAGCAAGGCAGGTTGACCCATAGAAAATGTCAGGATGAAGGGAAGGGGCAGGTTGATCAATCACAGCTGGCACTTTGTAGGGATGGGGACAAGTGACCAACAAGAATGTGTGAGGGAGGAGGCACTGACTGGCCACTGAGGGCTGGCTATTGCAGGGGTGGGGGAACAGACTGACCATTCAGAGCCTGTGATGCTGTAGAGGATGTGCAAACCAAAGCCTAAAGTTAGCCAACTGAAAAAATGAAAAGGCAGCCCACAAAAGAAGCAGATTTCAAAGAAAATTGAAGAGTTTGAGCCAAGAATACCCAAACTTTGTTTTAAAAGCCAAAATCCCCAAATGCTCATGAAAGATAAAATATTGATACAAGTTCAGGTCAATGGGATTTGGGTGTCTAAATGTTTTAGGCCCTTTTGTAAATTTGAAGGAAATATCTCCAGCCCTGGCCCTAAGTCTCCACCCCTGTTGCCTTGCAGAATGACATCTATGAATGGGTCCGGGACCACCGTGTCCATCACAAGTTCTCCGAGACAGATGCAGACCCACACAATGCCATGCGGGGCTTCTTCTTCTCCCACATCGGCTGGCTGCTGGTGCGCAAGCACCCGGATGTCATAGAGAAGGGCCAGAAGCTGGATCTGAGTGACATAAAGGCTGACAAAGTGGTCATGTTCCAGCGGAGGTGAGTGGTGGGTTCAGCCCCAGCACAGAGCCACTGTGGAATGGGGCAGGGACCCCACAAATGTGCTGGGGACCCCAAGCGCCTTTGACAGAGCATGAGAGGATTGAGAGCATCATGTGGGAAATATGAGTCTTCAGTCTGCCCAAGGCTTTGCAGTGGGATGAACTGTGAGAAATGAGCCGTGCCACTCCTATAGGAAGTATTTAGTAGCTAGTGATGCCTCCAGCCATCCCACACCTCTTTCTTGCCTGCCTATACTGTAGCATCTTGCCAGCAGCAGGCTGAGCTTCACACTGCAAAGCACCTCCATGCCCGCCTGCGCACAGCCCAGCTGCTGCTTTGGCTGGCCCAGAGCCCACCTGCAGGTGCCTGCAGGCCATGCTTTGAGATGATGTGGTGTGCCTTCCAGGCCATGACTCTGGCCCTTCTCCCACCAGTCTTCTGGAAACAGTGCAGTGAAAGAGGGGTTGAAAGCGGGGACATGAAAGAGGCAGTAACTGGGAAGGAAGTCTTGTTTCACTGGTGCCTATTGGATGGGGTATCTTTTAACTGTGTGGGGCTATACTGGGGCTGATCCCAAGAGGAGGTGAGCCCGTCAATAGGGCTGCAGGGATGGGGAACTGAACCCATGTAGTAAACACCCTCGGGAGGTCCCTAGTTCAGTTCCACACACATCAAGCAAGGTTTATGGCTTCCCTTCTTTTTGTGCCTGAGATTTTTCTCATGGGTGATCAGAGTGGTTCAGCTTCCTTTGTTCCCATGCCTTTAGTGTGAGAGACCCTGCATGCTCATCTGTTTGATGGCAGAGGAGGCCAAAAGCAGCAGCTGGTGTCTGAACTCATGGTGATTGGGATATTGCTTTGTGCACATGTGAGATTGAGATAGGGAGAGCAGGACTTGGCTTTGAGTCTCCTGCCTGGTGATAAGATTCAGGAATCTGCAGGCATGGCTTCTGCACATCCAGGACAAAAAATACAGGGCTCAGGAGAGAGGTATTTCTGCAGTCAATTTTCCCTGTATAGCTGAGTGTAAATCATCCAAAGGGAGGACTGAACCAGCCCTTGCTGTCCTGCCACTGCCACTGAGCACTTTCCTCCTGGTCCCTTCCTTTCCAGATACTACAAGCCCTCGGTGGTGTTGCTGTGCTTCATGTTGCCCACCTTAGTGCCCTGGTACTTCTGGGACGAATCCATCATCATCAGCTTCTTCATTCCAGCCATCCTGCGCTACGCCATAGGGCTCAATGCCACTTGGCTAGTGAACAGTGCTGCTCACATGTTTGGCAACCGGCCGTATGATCAATACATCAACCCACGGGAGAACCCCCTAGTCAGCCTGGGGGCTCTAGGTATGTTCATCATCCATGTCTTTTGCTGTGGGTAGACTGTAGAGTGTGGACTGCCTCTTGGGGCTGCAGCTCCTTCTAGGAAGCTCTGTGAATGCAGGTGTCCCTATTCTCCCCTGCACCATTCCCTTTCAGCCTTTGCATCTGGGGGTGTTTCCCAGGCTGGCCAGTGAGTACATAAGGGCAGTGGGGTTATCAGTTCCCACCAGCCTTTTTCCAGGCTGGAAATGACTCTGCTACACTTAGCACCTCCTTATCTCAATAGCAATATTTTATTTACCCTGCTTGAAGGTCTCTCTGCCACATTCATCAGACTGAAAAACCCCATGTTGCAGTCTCTGCTTATCTGTCTTAGATTTGTCAGTTTGAAAACCAGCAGATGCACATTTGGACACGTTCTCAGGGCAGCTGATGATTTTGGAGGTACTCGGGGATGACACAAGCCAGATCATCTCATGTGTTTTCCTGAAATTTTGGGGCCTAGGGAAGTATATCCCAGGGTCAGCATTTGCCCTGATTTGTTCACCCAAGCCCATATCCCAAGCTGGTTTGCATCACTGTACATCACTGGGGCTGCACTGATTTCCACCACTGAAGGATCTGCTTCTGGATTTTTAGTAGGAAGGGGTTTGAACTGCAGAGACTCGGGGGTAGGGGCAGACTGCAGGTGATGTCATTGAAGGGGTGAGTGAGCGCTGTAGCCAGTGTTGTGTATCTGGAGCAGATGGTTGCTGACAGGTAGATAGCTTAGCAGAAGCCTGTCTGCGTTATTCCCAGCTGGAAATGTCATTTGGATTTGGCATTAGGACTGCCAAGTGTTGTAGAAGTATTGATTAGCCTGGCTTGTTGGGGACATGCTGCAGGTCTAGCTGGTAGCTGAACCAATACCAGAAGGTTTCTCATGGTGGCAGAGGAAAAACTGTTATGATTCTCCTGGTGTTTTGGTGCAGTTGGTGAGCCAGCGCCTTTCTCGGTTCCTCGCCACACACTCATTTTCCAATAAAGCACTGTAGGTCCTCTGTGACTGTCATGTAGGTCCTCTCTGACTGTCATTGCCTCATTTGGGCTAGCCTGGGCATGCTGGAGCACACCCAAATGAGATGGGGTAGATTGCAAAGGCAAAATTGGGCCGAGAGGAGCCTGGACTCAGTCCAGAGCCTGTTTCAGGAATGTGGTGCTTTGGGCCAAGTTAAAGGGGCCATCAGTCTAGAGCTCTGCAACATCCTCTCCCTGCTCGTGTTTTGCAGGAGAAGGTTTCCACAACTACCACCACACCTTCCCCTATGACTACTCCACCAGTGAGTTTGGCTGGCGCTTCAACTTAACGACAGCCTTCATCGACCTCATGTGCCTCCTGGGGCTGGCCAGCGATCGCAAGAAGGTCTCCAAGGAGGTCATCCTGGCTCGGAAAATGCGGACTGGAGATGGGAGTCACAAGAGTGGCTGAGTTCCTGCTCCATTCACGCAGACACCCACACCTCTCCTTCCTCCTTTTTTCTCCCTTTCTCCCTTCCCAACCCCTACGAACACGCTGGACAAAGGTTTAATGTTCTGTTTACTGACTACTGAATAATGCTACCAGTTTGCTTACGATAGTGATAATGAGTTTTAACCCACCTCCCATGCTGTATTTTTACATGGTGTATTAAGATCTAGGACTCTGCCTTTTATAACGCAAGGCCACCCTTTTCCCTCCTCTCCTTCTTCTTTCCATTCTTTCTCTCCAGCCCCTCTACCCCAATTCCCACCACTTTACATTGTCCTGGTCTCTCCCTGGCATAGGAGCTGGTAGGAAGCAGCCTGGGGAGGCCCACTGCAGCCAGCTATATACCGTGGAGTTAAGGAAGCCTGTACCAGCCAGCTGAAGAGTTGAGCTGAAGTCAGTTACCCTCTCCCCACCACCTTCCCTCCCAAAATACCTTCCTCTGTCCCTCCTCCTTTCTCAGGGGCTGCTGACAGATGTGGCATGGCTAAACTGCTCTCTCCAGGAAAAGCAGCCCTGTTTTCTTCCCTTGCCGTTGGAAAGACAGATGTCTCTTTCCAAGATGTCTCTTGCAAAGTGTTCTGCCCCCTATCCCTACCACACAGCCTGGCTGGCTGGGGAGAGGAGAGCCCCCAGAGCCTCTGAGAGCTCCAGCCAGGTCCATTGGTGGCGAGAGGTGTGTGGTGGGCACAGCGGGCACAGGAGGGGGAGCCTTGGTGGCCTTATTACCTCCTCCCTCTGGCATCACAGTCTCCCTCCCTGCACTGCCCACTGTACCCTGTGCCACCAGGGGCTGAAGGCAGAGCCTGGCTCTGGGCTCTGCAGCCCATTTGGAGAGCCACAGTGATGAGGGGGATAGATGGAGGGGTGTGCCACTGGCCGCCATGGGATGGCACCACCCTGGGGTGGTTTTGTTCACCACTGCCACTGAGAATTTTGCTGGCGAATGGGACTTTGCCAAAATAGAGAAGGGGAGAAGGATGTAAACCAAAGCTCCACTGCTGAGTTAAGCTGCTTTATGTGCTGGAGGAACAGGGTCCCCGCTGGGTGGCAGGCAGATGTCCTGGTGTCCGTGCCTGCCCTGCGCTCCACATCCTCTGCTGAGCACAGGGACAGGGCAAGGGAGCACCTGCAGCCATAGGGAGGGGTGAGAGTATTTGCAAGAGCGTCTCTCCATCATCAGGGACTCCACTCAGTCGATTAACAAGTGCCTGAGAAATACGGACATGGGGCCAGGCGGCATGGGGGGCTCAAGGGAGTTGAGACCTCTGAGGTGAAACACTGCTGCCAGTTTGTGCCACTTCCGGGCTCTCCTGCCCGGGGTCCACTGGAGTGGTTTGCTATTCCCTGCTCCTCCCTAAGCCCCTTATCTTGCCTCCCAGCTCCCTCGGCGAGGCATCTTGCCACCTCGCTCCTTCACTGGCGAGACGGGCAGCGAGGGCGGCTGCGGAAAGGTCAGTTATATCACTGAGCTGATGTGGGCACAAAGCTGGAGGACGCTGGGGAAAAAATCTCTGTGGGTGTTGTTTCCTGCGAGTTGCAGAGACTGCAGGTTGAGTTTCAGGCAGTGGGTTAGGTTCTGGGCGTTACGGCCCCTGAGCCCATCACTGGGCTGAATGTGCTTCTTTTTTTTTCCCCCTTAACTCTCCCCATTACTATCAATTTTTATTATCATGATTAGTTGTAGTAATAGTATTGGTTTTGTCGCTTAAATGCATCAAATAGAGCTGGAGGAAAGCACAAGAGGTGGCTGGAACAAGGTGATATTGGAGTGGGGTTTGCAGCATCTCCCTTATTCAGGCAGGCCAGGGAGGGCAGAGACAGAGCATATGCCAACTTCCTTGCCTCAGCTCTGCCACATACCAGCCAGGCACACTTCACAGGAGCAAGTCTCTGCAGCTTTGCTTTCTCTTGCTGCTGTGAAACTCACCAGGAGCCAGGACAGCCTGTAATATTCTCCTTAACAAAAGCATGCTTGTTACTCAGAAAAGAAGACCACCTTCTCTCCTTTCCCCTCCCTGCTACCACCATGGCCTTGTTATTGCTCAGCAATGGGACCCATAAGGTTTTTGAGCCATTAGCATCAATGTGGTATCCAGCCAAGGGTACACCAGGGAGGTATAGAGCAGGGAGCCCTTCAGTTCCCAGTGTCAGGAGATGTTATCCTCACCGCTCATGACTGCCTGGAGACTGGCTGAAGCAAAAAGGGTTGTGGCTACCATTTAAAAAGAAAAAGAAAATGCCCTCCAAAAAAGGAGCCTGCTCTGTAATTGCAGGCTGGCTTGGCCATAGTCTATAGCTCTCTGAACTCATAGAAATCTCCAGAGAGGATGAGTTTGCTTCTGCCAGTAATTTGAAATGGGTATGGGGAGGGGAGAAGGTGAAGAGAATGACTGCCTTGCTCCTGGTGCCCTTCAAGGTGTTGTGTGACATACCCCACGGTAGGGAAGCATGCTGTGATATGCTGCAGTATTTCACATCCTCTCAGCAGAGAAGCAGGGTTTGACATCAAGGGTTTTTTTGAAATTTCAAGTGCTGATTTGGGTCCAGAATCTGGAATTAGGGTGGAAGCTGAGGAGCAGTAACCAAACAGTCCTGGTGTTTGCCCAGTCACTTTAAAGGTAGATTGGCAAATATCTCTGGGTGCCTTAAATCTTTCTTTAATATACATAGGAGTATTGACAGCTATTTGCCGTAATTCTTTTTCTTTTTGCTGAATTATGAACATTCGAGGGGGTTCTTGATTTTGCCTACATTGAACTGTGGGTGCAGGTGATTTTGAATGTATTTGAGTTAGAATTTTTGTTAGATTAAGAAACAGATACAACACTTTAAGTAGAACTTGGAGAGATATATATATATATGTATACACACCTATAAATATATATATATATTTTTGGTGGCATGTTTGTATCCTGGACGCGTTGTCTGTATGTTTAGCTTAAATGAGTCTGTGAGAGGTGGAAGCAGAGAAGGCAGCAGTGGAACCTTGTGGCTAAAGCAGCCGTTCTCCTGGGACTTGTTCCCAGCTTAACTACTCGCTCACTGCGTGACTTGGGACATAGTCACTTAAAAGCTCTCGGTGCCTCAGTTTCCCTATCTGTCTCAGGGGGTTACACCCTGCCTCCCGGCAGTGCGGTGAGGCCGAGTGCGGAGGAGGGAGGCGTATGTACCACACGCACACCACTGCTGGCAGAAGCATGGACTGGTTTGTTTTCCAAAACCATTCCCAGCCCCGCTGGTATTGTAAAGCGCAGATGTCCAAGTGTTGGGTGTTCAGGGAAGGACTGGAAAGTTGATTCTGCACATTGTCTAAGCTCTGTCACTGTTGACATGTGAGTAGGATATACGGTTTTTCACAGCTTAGGGATTTCTGCATAGTAGTATCTCTGTTTTGTGTACTGGAAAAGAAAAAAAACCAACTTTTTGAAATAATTTCTACTAATATGGAAACAGATATCTGGTTGTGTGATCTGAAATTTTATTTGTTCATAATAAAAATGTTACTTTAAAACTTGTTGTGCTGATGACATGGTGAGCTGGACTTGGTAAAGCACAGGATGCCCTGTCAGGAAGGACAGCGCTATGCGTTACTGTTTCCAAACCCTCCTCCCTTCTAGGAGATCCAGGGAAAAACTCCTCTGTCTCTTTAAGCACCGTGAATGAGCGGATTATAATGGCTTTCATACTCCAGCGCAGCCCGGGCAGGCACACCCCGCCAGGGCTGCCCCTGCCCAGCGGGGTTACTGCAGGTTAATTCCAGCCGCGGCCTCTTGCCAGAGCCTTGCGGCTGATGGATATACATGCAGCATAACACGTAATACCGGCAGCTTGTGCCCCGGCCGGGCATGGCTGCCACCGTGCCAGGCGGGTTCGTTAACCTCAACGAGGGGGAATTTTCCTCCTGCGAGACGGAGCGTCCCTGCTCACCCCACCCCTCGTGCAGCTGGAGGGAAAGGGAAGGAGAAGGGGGAAATCCCTGGACCAAATCTCACTGTATTGATGTTAGCTTCCCTGCTTCCACCACCCAACTGCCTAATGAACATCCAGTCGTAGTGGAGAATAAGGGCCATTGCTGCATGGCACCAGCTTGCTCCATGCAGGAGTGGGCAGAGGGGACAGCCTTGTCTGCAGCAATGGTACCACCTACAGCAGCTGGGGACCCCCGATCCAGCCCGTGTTTGCTGGTGCTGCTGGCCCCTTGCAGCTGACATGCTGAATGCCTCATCAAAACTGGCCCATGCTTTGGTTTCCAGCTGTGGCTGCCGGAAAGTCCTTTGGATGGGAAGGTAAGAGCCAGCGTCCTGCAAAATAAAGCGTGAGCAAAGGATTGAGGGAGGGAGAAGAAACCTTCAGGGAAGGTCTTGGCTCTTCCAGCAGCCTCGTTCTCCCAGCTAGAGGTGTGTGACCAGCCCAGGCCATGTTATGTGTGACTGCGCTGGGCTCTGGAAAAAAAGCAAACAAAATGCTCTGGCTCATCAGCTGGTTACAGAAGTACATCCCTGGAAGTGGCAAGAGCTGCTGCTTCTGATAATCCAGTGGACTTTTGATCCCAGCTATGCCAGCACAGCCTCTCCTAAAACAAGTGAAACAGAGAAGGCAAATCTTCAAACCTCCTGATTACTCAGCCAAGCCTAAAAATAAAGATAATGATTCCTCTGTCTGGACTTCATGAGAGTGCAACTCTGATCTTGGCCTCTCCTTCTTTGTTAAAGACTATTATTAAATCCCCTGCCCAAAATATGTTCTTGTATACTATCAAGCCCTTCAGCAGCGCCACCTCAGCATCTTGCCACCTCAGCATCTTGAGCTTGTTGCCTGAAAGTGTTTCACGCACAAGTATTATTCCCAGTTGCCTATGTAATCCATGAATTTGGGTTGCAATTCCAATGCACCCCAACTTTGCTTCTCTGAAGACATCCCACCCAGCAGGGAAAGGGAGGGAAGAGTTAACACGCCAGCCAGCTCTGCTGGGTAGGAGAGGACAAGCAAACAAGTGCCTGCTTGTTCAGACCCAGCTGAGGGAGCTCAGGCAGGGCTGCAGGCCTGGGCTGCTGGCTGTCAGCAGCCAGGCGGAGGGTTTGCTGCATTTTCTCACTCCAGGTGTACCACACAGGAGCTGTGAAGTGTGGTGTTTGAGAGTGACACCAGGTTCCAGCTGCAACCCCCCCCCCAGAGCCAGGGTGCAGTGAGCACAGCTGTGTGGAGCCCTGTGTACCCAGCCCAGGACCACTGGGAACAGGATGAGGACGGGTGCCCTGGGGAGGGCAGTGGTCCCACAGGGAGCTGCCCACCAGCATGACTGCACCACGCCAGGTACTCCCACCACAGTGAGGAAACAGCAACTGCTGCTGACCCTCCAAGAAGGGA
>NW_009942782.1:705-1455 GCF_000696875.1 Nestor notabilis | reverse complement strand
AGCTGAACTGTAACAAACTTTCTTTCCTCTTATAGCACATTGAAGAAGAGCCGTGGGCCAAAGGGGATAAACCGGCATCGCTTCCGTGTTGATTTCCAGGCTTTCCCGAGAAGCAAGGGCAGCCTTGTGAACGAGGATGGTGACTGCAGACGTGGTTTTGGTGAGGTAGTGCTACAATGATGTCCTTTTCCCTTACCCTGTGGTGCGTAAATTTTTGCTTCAGTTGGAAAGTGATTTTCTGGGGCAGAAATCTTTCCTTCTCAAAGAAATTGCATTTGTGGAACTCTCCATCAGAGCAGATCTTCAGATCCCTTCTACTGTACGAGGTAGTAGAAGTCAGCAGCAGCAGGACTTTTCACCTTTTACAAGCAAATAAAGTCCATTTCCCTCCAAAGACTCAAAAGCATAGCACATCTCCAAAAAGTTGATGGCATCTCTGGTCTTGCTTTTGGGTTCCACAGTTGAACCAGCCGAGACAGAATAAAAACATGTTCCTCTCTGCCTGCTTTGGGACAGCCAAAAGCACGGGAAAATCTGCCAGTCCTGTTCAGTAGCCTGATGGATGTAGCACTGGGGATTAATCTCCCTCTCATGTAAAGCCACATCAGGGATCTGTTACCTTGCTGATTGTTCTATCATCTTCCTTTCTCTGACTGCATTTGTCTGCTTTCTTCTGTGCTCTTTTTTTAACGTGCTGAAATATAATTTGGGATTTCTGTTTTTCAGGTGACTTGTTGCAGACATCTCATG
>NW_009942782.1:0-634 GCF_000696875.1 Nestor notabilis | reverse complement strand
CCACCCCTTAGCCAATGGGGCCGATGGGGACCGGGGCCATGGTGCCCTAGGGTGCCTGTCCCAGCACGGGAATGCAGGGGGAACACCACAGAGCAGAGCCTGAACAAGAGGTGTGGCACCATCCTCTGCAGCCTGCAAGACAGAGGCTGCGGGTGCTGTCCCCCCTTTCTCTTTCTAGCAGACCCCCCCTTAGGGGTGTGTGTGCCTGTGTACGCTCTGTACCTGTGTAAATGGCAATTATTGATGAGCTGCTGCTTGGGGGAGTTTTTCTCATTTTGTGCTTTTTGTTGGGAGGTTGAATAAAAAGGGGGGTGTGGGGAAATGTGAGGGCTGATGATGTCATCTGGGGCACCCCAGTGTCACTGGGTGGGGGGGCACTGATTCGGCAGAAGAGCAGGTGAGGATGGGGGGGGTCCCCCGAAAAAAGGGGGGTAACAGCTTGATTTGGGTCCGATTCCTCCAAACAGGGAACTTCTGTGACAGGCTGTGCTTGTGGAGCCCAAGAGTACTCCGACTCCTCCGATTCTGGGTCTGCACGGGCGGTGGGGGACACCCACACTAAGTTTTGGAGAGAAAACTATCCCATGTGTGGTGGTGGTTGTTAAACTGTTTTATCTCAAGGCACCAGTTTTGC
>NW_009942781.1:370-597 GCF_000696875.1 Nestor notabilis | reverse complement strand
GGCTGGAGCAGGTGGGGAGAGGGTGGTGGAGGTGGCCAGGGGGGACCCCAGGGTGAGGGTGTAAGGGGGTGCCAGAGGTACGATGGGGACGTCATGATGATGGGACCTTGGGGTGTAAGGGAATGACAGGGAACAATGGGGACCTTGGGGGGACAGGGATGTGGCCAGGGAGGGACACCACGGTGATGGGACTTTGGCTTGTAAGGGGGGGCCAGCGACATGATGGG
>NW_009942781.1:0-266 GCF_000696875.1 Nestor notabilis | reverse complement strand
GACAGGGAGGTGGCTGGGGAGGGATCCCAGGGTTATGAGACCTTGGGGTGATGGGGATCTTGGGGTGTAGGGGGATGCCAAGGGTACAACAGGCACCTTGGGGTGATGGGACCATGGGGTATAAGGGAATGCCAGGGGCACAGTGGGGACCTTAGGGTGATGGGGACCCCAGGGCAGGGAGGGATGCTGGAGGGGGGTGATGGAGACGTGACAGGGACCCTTGGGTGATGGGGACCCTGAGGCATGAAGGGATGCTAGGGCTTGTC
>NW_009942780.1:49766-53239 GCF_000696875.1 Nestor notabilis | reverse complement strand
GTGTATATATATGTATATACATATATATATAAATATAACGTTTGAAGAAGGCCTTTTGTAAGGTTGATTATTTTGCAGGATTATTAGACAAAATTCATTTTTGGAGGAAGGAGACAGAGTGTCCTCTCTAAACAGGAAACTTTAAGACAGATGGTTTGGTGGACCAGGGTACATCTGCAGTGACAAAAGAACCCCCAACACAAGTTAAACCGTGTCAAAGGTATTTCCCGTCAATATCGTACATTTCAAAAACCATCTACAATCACTGTGACTTGTTATGGCATTTTAAGAAAATTCTCTGTCCTGTCTAATAAAAGGAAAAAGAATACACAACCAGACTTCCCTCGTGGCAGTTTTATAAATGGCTTTCACAGCTGTGTCCCAACGAGAACGGTTTTGGTGTTCTGATGGTTGGCGATGCTTTGTTTGGATGGTTTTGGGGGTTTGGGTTTGGTTTGGTTTCGCTGCTGCAATAACTGGTTTTGCAGATCTCCGTGCATGGCACTTCCCATCTGGGATTCCTCCCGCCCATCCCAGGTTCTTGGGTTCGTTCTTGTTTTGCAGAGGCAGATGCTTTGTGCTGTATGTGTACGTGGCCTCACAGAGTGGAGCCTGGGGCAGAACCATCAGAAATTAAGTAGGTTTGCTGCATGGGTGAATTTTCTCTGCTAGTTCATTCCTCATCTGACCATGGTTTAGTTGGGAGTCAGTGGATTAGGAAGAGATAAATGTGGATGTGGTTATCTCCAAAGTGCCAAGAGGTTAATGATACACTGCAGGGGATCAGCGTGTGTAACTTGTGTCTTACAGTGAGACGTGCACCAAAGAGCCCCTCATCCCAAGGGACCTTCTCCTTCATCCCGTCCAGTGGTTAGGTCGGATCTCATGCAGTCCATGGCAGACTCCCATGGAGTCACGAGGAGGGATGTGGTGTGATTCTGGTACTTGCAGCCTGCCCGGGAGGGTGCTTTAGGACGTGTTCCATTGTGGCTGTTTGGTCCTTGCACTGTTCTGCGTGTAGTAAGTACTGCTCTTAGTGATCTCTGCTCCATCTTCCTCTTCGCCAAACCCAATACTCCACAGTCCTCAGCGCAGGCAAAATTCCTGCTGTAGCCAGTGGATGTTTCCATGGGTAGGATGAGGATGGTCCCTGCTGGAAGCTGCCCTGGAACGCTCTGAAAGTGCTGCCCGTGCAGAGGAGGGGGTAAGGCTGGGCTGAGCAGTCGCACACCTCCCTGTGCTGGCTGCTGCGTTTCCTTTTGGGCTGTGATGCCCCTGCTCCACAGTCTGCCTGGGAATGCCTGCTGGCTCCAGCAGGACCTGTGCCTGGCTGTGGACTCAGGACAGTGCTGGAGGTGTGACTCAGAACCTCTCCAGTTCCATACAGCCCATGCTGTGGTTGAACTGTGCTGGAGGCAGGATAACTCATGCAAGCAGAGGCCAGGCGTGGTGGTGCCTTCGAGCAGATGTGGCTGAGAACTGCATCAGATGTGGACGTAAAGCCCTGGGTGCTCCGTAGTTAACACTTCCCTTTTTCCCTTGATCCTTGAGTGTTACTGGCAGAGTTTCCACGGGAGAACGGACAAATCTTTAAGGATTCTTTATCCTTGAACCACGTTTAACCAGATGGTTTGTTTCGCTGGGTGTTGGTGCTCTGGGTCAGCAGCATCATCTCCTCGTACTCGCAGGTGCTTTCCTGAGGACGTTGTGTTTTGTGTGCCGGTATTTTGGAGATCAGAGTCAGGGATCAGGGCAGTTGTTCCTCATCGGAAACTCTTGAACGCTGAGTGTTTTCAACAGAGTCATCTCCCTCTTAGGAGGAACCATGTGGCTTTGCCCCCTGCAGCAGCGTTAGGATGGGGAGGAAGCACCTTTCTGCTGCCTTTACTGTTCCAGTTCAGAAAATACCATCATGGAGGCAGGAGTCAAGAGTGGCTGAACTCACTGAAGGGGAAGAAGCCTGGATTGGGAAGCGGGGCTCAGCACAGGAGTGTTGGCCGAGGGCCCCTCCATCCTTTGATGTCGTTCCCCATGTCCTGTGCTGGCAGGACCTGCGGGATCAGCCGGTGTGGGTTGGTCCAGCTCTTGCACGTACAGTTCTGCAATGACAGCTCGCTTTGTGTCTTTAAAACTCTGCTCCCATCTTAACCCTGTTGGCTTCTTATTCCTGTATCTTCTTATGCCATAGGCAGGCACAGAGCTGCTCTGTTTTCTACAGTACTTTTTACAGGATGGAGAGAGGAGTTCCCGTTTACAGGCAAATGAGCTTCCTGGTGGATCATTTAATGGCCTTGGCTGTAAGGACGGGTGATGCTGCTGACCTCATCCTCTGCTCCCTTGTGGTCTAAAGGTAACAGTGTCACTCCCCTGCTCACGTCCATGTCCCACATCTTTGCCAGTTTTTCTCTTCCTGAGAGTTCTGTGATGCCGTTATGTCCAAAGCCCTTCGCTTGAGCTCATCTTGTCCTGCTCAGCCAGCCCTGAGCTGGTCTGGACGTCTGGGGTCCCCCCGTTCTCTTCTGCCTTTTCCACAGCCACCAGAAGTGTTTCCTTGGGGGTTTTCTGTTATTTTTAGCAAACTTCTCTCTGTTCTGTGGGGGAAAGAGCAAAGAGCAGCTCTTCTGTGCCCATGTCTGTGACTCCTGCTCAGAAACTTCAGCTTTACACTAACGCTCATGTTCAGTACTGTATAACAAGGGGCACTCTAGAAATGTCTCTCCTCCTTTGATATGTTTTCCCTATGGAGAAAGCTATATATAAATATATATATGTACACCTTGGGATTCAGAAGATCTAATTTGTCCCCCAAAAAATCAATAAATACAAAGTTTACAAGAAATCTCTTCTGTTGTTGAACAGTGTTAGCTGTTGGTAACCACACCACAGAACTAGCATGTGGGTTTTCTATGTAGTAGTTTTGAGAAGACTTTTCTGTCCCGTCAGGGCTGTCTCGGTGCCTGTAGTTTAGTGGAGCTGCTCCCCCTGAGGGCAGGACCCGGGTCCATCTCTCTGTGCTTCCCGACCTCGCAGCCCGTGTGCTCCTGAGCTTCCCGTCACGCTGCCGGCGGCAGAACCGTGCTCCAGGGCTCGATCAGTGCTTGAACCTTCATCCAGCAGCATCACGTGTGTGTGGAACGGACCCAGCACATCCGTGTGAGTAAACCCCCCGCAGCGACGGGTGCAGGGGACGATGCTCCTGTACCTCCAGAGCCAGGTTTTGACCCAAAACGTTTCTTGTGCTTGTTGCTTTATGAAGAGGACCCCACGGGAAGGGCTTGTGGCTTTGTCTGTGGTTTGTGCTCAGGAGCGGCGCACCCTGAAGCGTTGAGCAGTGATGGGAGGGGATGAGAGCCCGGGGAGGAGCGGGGCTGGACGGGAGGAGGAGGAGGAGGAAGGGAGCCCCATTGCTCTGCCTGGGCTGTCGGGCCTGTGAGAACTGACTCCGGGAGCGGGTCGGTGGCCGGGGGGGCCGA
>NW_009942780.1:49176-49680 GCF_000696875.1 Nestor notabilis | reverse complement strand
GTGAGAACTGACTCGGGGAGCGGGTCGGTGGCCGGTGGTGCCGAGGTTCCCGCTGTCCCCGGTGGGTCCTGGGGTCCCTGCTCAGCCCCCTCCGGGGCTGCGTGTGGGTGACACCAGGAGAACAGGGCTAGAGCCAAACCGCCGCTATGGGGGCTCTGCACGTGTGTGTGTATCCGTGCTGGGGTTGGATCCTGGGTGTCGGGGCAAGCAGGGCTCAGGTCTGAGCTGGGCTTGCTGTGTGGAGGACAGAGCTGGGCAGCAGCGATGTCCTTCTGCTCTTCTGGAACTGTGCAGTCACTTCATCTGGGTAGGAGATGCACCGCCCCGCATCCCGCAGGAGCTGTGTGTGTCCCGGCTGCTGCTGTGGGACAGTTTGTCTCTTTTCCTTTGTTTTAATTAAAAGTGGCCTTCTCTGACAAAAGAACAAACAAAAACTCGTACAATGCCTTTGAGTGGTTTAGGTGGAGGTGAGGCTGTTGCTGCTCCTGTCCGGGTCGGGGGGGG
>NW_009942780.1:48427-48921 GCF_000696875.1 Nestor notabilis | reverse complement strand
TAGGTGGAGGTGAGGCTGTTGCTGCTCGTGTCGGTATCGGTGTGGTTGTCCGTGTGCACGCCTGTTGATACACGTGTAGACATTCTCTGCAAGACTTCTCTCGTGTCTGGTTTTTGTGTGTTGCCTGTGTCTCCTCTGGACGGGTTTGCATCCTGAGGGAAGATTTTGCATTTAAAAGAAATCCCAGTGTGACAGTTGTGGGCTGGGGCGAGGGGCCGGGGTTGGGTTCCTCGCTGACCCTGGAGGGGTTGTGTGGCTGGTTCTGCTGCAGGTCAGGATGAGACCCATTAGTTCACACCCTCTGTGTGCGGTGACAGTGACTGAGTGTGAGGATGCTGGTGGTGGATGTGAGCCCTCGGCTGCTCGCCAGGGTTGGAAACCCCCCAGCTCCCATCCCGCCGCTGCGCTGGATCCCTCCCTGGCTGCTGACGTCCTCCCGTGCTCTGTGCTCTCGTGGCAGGCTCCTGCACCGGCTGCGGTGCTGCTCCGGGCCG
>NW_009942780.1:47251-48342 GCF_000696875.1 Nestor notabilis | reverse complement strand
CACCCCAACAGCCCGATCCGGGGGGGGGGTGTCCGGGCAGGGGGAGAATTCGAGTTACTTATCGCATCCACCCAGTGATTTACTTGCATCTGGTCAACCCCAGGCGCAGCATCGCTGGGTGAGGAGCCGTGGTGGGAGCGGGTCCCCCCCGTGCCTCTCGCTGCCTGTAACCCCCCTCCTGGCTAAAAGCATTTGCAGTAGGAGTGTTTGGCTGGTTGTAAGGTCACAAATTGCCTCAGTGGGTGAGGACGTGGCACTGTGGTACCAACTTACTGAAACACTGAGCTCAAACCAACCTAGATTGTAAGATTTTTATGTGTTTGGATACATCTGCTGTGTGAAAAAAACCCACTAATTTTGTACATATTGTATTTTTACTATTCAGCTGTACTATACTGGCTCTTCATGCTCCAGAATTTAGGTATCCAACATGAATAATATCCATGTAATAAGCACTTGCCTGAAATAAATATAAAACTGAAATAAAACATGCACTGAAATCTGAAACAGGAGTCTGCATTTTCCTCCTCGTGCTCTGCATGCAGCTCCTTCACTCCAACTCTTCACTCCTCACCGGGAAGTCCGGTGACTTCCCACTCACTAGAGCAATGCTTTCCCCCCAGCCCTGGCATGTGTTACTGATCACCAGGTCTGGAGCTCTCCCAGAGCAAGCCCGGAGCTCCTCGGTGCGTGTCGGATCAGGCGCTGCCACGAAGGGAAAAGCCTCTTCCCGGCCTCCAGAACTGACGAGACCTCGGGCGTTGGACGTGGTGCTCGTGCCCTGACCGTGGCGCTCAGGTGAGGCTCCCCCCCGAGGACAGTGCTGGGTGTCCTTTGGGTCCTCCCTCCGCGGTGGGTGTGCGGGGTGGGGGGGTCGCAGGGCCCTACCCTGCACTGTGAGGAGTTGACACGGAGCCTGGCTCCACCGTCCTCACCTAACTCGGCTTAAATGCTCTCTCCTGCAGGTGATGGAGTCCCAGGTTCTCCCGGTGTCCTTGCCTCTGGAGCGCGGCTCTGGAGCCCGGTAAGAGCTCGGGCAGCTCAAACCTCTGTGGTTGGCTGTGGTGGCAGCAGGACTCCTGTGCAGGGCA
>NW_009942780.1:46193-47100 GCF_000696875.1 Nestor notabilis | reverse complement strand
GGCTGCTGCCGTTTTTAAGTTTATCCTCAGCTTCCTCCCACAGAACCTCCCCACCCCAAATCTCCCCCAGTTACACCCAGTTTGACTTGAAGTCCTGTGTCTGCTCCTGCTCCTTTCCCAGGGCTGAGGCAGCCACAGGCCAGGCCTCTGAGGATCCACAACTTAAATCTGCCCTTGGAGTCATCCAAGGGCCACGGGCAGTGCGCTGGTGACGACCTGCAGCAGCCCCTGCACTAACGACATGTTGCAATCTCTTCCCAGCCAGCCCCGGCCTCAGGACTCCTTGTTCTGTCTCTGAAACTGCCTTGGAGGGAGACGAATCGCTTCCAAAGGACTCCAGGGAATGCCGTGACCGTAAAGGATTTATTCGTATGTTACATTTAAACATAAATAACGGGGCAGTAAAGAGCAGAGGCTGCTCCCAACAAAAATAAATAATACACAACATTGATAAAGTACAGTTGGACAGAAAGTTGTAACAAATACAGCGAAGTTCACAGGGATGTGTTTGTTGTGTTACCCAGAGCTGCGTCGCACGTTCCCACCGGACCGAAGGGAAGCAGGGCAGGGCTCTCTGCCACGTCCCCTCCTCGGGCTCTGGCACTTGGGTCAGTTTAACAAAACCTCATTCATTTCCAGACAGACACAACATGAAGCGCGTTGAGCCCTCGCAGCAGCCGGGATCCAGCCCACAGCCCAGGCTGCACCGTCAGTGATGCTGCGGTCACATCCAGGATGATCCCAGCAGGAGCATCCCTCGCTCCCAACACGGGCACTGGAGCTCATCTGGAGCTTATTGTGCCTCTTCCCTCCCGCAGCTCCCGCTGTTGTGATTCCAGCACTGTGGGAAGGGGGCTCATCATTCCCTCTCCTGTTCCCTGAGCCCGGAGAACACCAGGCTCGGGCC
>NW_009942780.1:39709-46173 GCF_000696875.1 Nestor notabilis | reverse complement strand
CCCCAGCCACAGGGAGCATCAGGTTTGGGGTTTGGTTTTTTTACCCTCAGGTTTTTAGAGCCCGGGTTAAGGGGGTTTGGCCCAACCCCAACCATCCTGTGAGTAGCACAAGCACAGCGCTGCTTTCTCTGCAGGGGTCACTGACAGGCAGCTGAGTCCCCGTCTGCTCACCAGGAGAAAGAAAATACATTAAAAAACCCAGAAAAGCAGAAACGCAAAAATTCAGATTCAAAGTTGGTTGGTTTCTTTTCCCTAAATCACTGAGGTTCTAATGGCAGGGGGTGGATACTTTGGAATATTGAAGTGCTTAACCCAAGTCCCCTGGTTTTCTAGGAGCACAGGACACGAGTCCCCATGAAATCCACACCTAGACTTGGACTTGGAAGCTCCACGTGCCCGGGGACAGCAGACAGCGGGTACGTGATGATTTATACAGGGTGATGGAGCGCTGGGACAGCACCAGGCCTGCGGGCGCCTCTCAGTCACCTCTGCTCTCTCTGCAGGACACAGCTGCTGCTGCGGTTGCGGCAGCGTGTGGCCACGCAGGGGACAGAGCAGCACGGACCTTCCATGGGACCAGCACGTGCTGCAGCAGCAGGGCCAGGTCCTGCGCAACGCTTCCAGCTGCCTCATCAGCTGGAGCAGAGAGCACCCGGTTGGTGGTGGCAGATCCCAAGGCAGGTCCTCCAGGAAAGCTCTGCAGAGCAGGAGGAGCTGGACAGTAACGCCCAGGGAGTCACCGGGAGGTGGCCAGGCTCTGCCGTGTCTGCGCTAAGGTAGGGTCTGAGCTTTGTGGTGCTCTGCACAGACACCAGGAGCGTGGGAGCTGCTGCCACGCGCAGGGACGCAGCCGTTCCTGGGGGCTGGGCTGGGCAGGGCCCGTCCTCTGGGGGTAGTCACAGTAAGTTTGCAAAGTAAAATGAAGGCAAGTGTAGGCCATGAAGACTCAACAGCATGAACTAGTCAGCACAGGCTAAGCAATGATTTTAGTTTATGGTGCCAGATCTTCACTGCTTGTATTAACCATGTTGTTTAGTTTAAGGCCATTCTCCCAGCTGGTAACCTTGCTTACTTTAACTGCTGCTAAGTACTTACTAAATACAAAGCCAAATGTTCTAGCAACAGGAGCTCGTACGCATTCTCTTCCCTGTTCAAGGCATAGACAAGTCCAGCAACATGCTCCTGCAAGGACCCAAGTCAACACTTGCAAGACTTGAGTGATACTGGATCCGGCTGTACCCCCCACGGAAGGTTCTGGCACAGCACCCAACGTGCATCCAGGCTTTAAAGGTGCAGTAAAAGTCAAAATACAAATGTTCTGGTATGTCAAATCCCCCCTTTTTAGTATCTCAAATATGTGGACAGAGGGGAGCAAGAGAATGCAAAAAGATTTTGTCTAGAAATACAAAGTGAGTGTAACTGGGACTTATCAAACACGAACCTTGTCTGGTGGAGGAAGAGTTCTGGTTTTAAAAGTCCGTTACAAATCTCTCTGGTATTTATTACATTACATGGAAGATGCAGTTAAACCCCCGTTTTGCAGTTGCAGTGCAAGAAGTGCTCCATCCCACAGCTCCCAGCGAGGCCCACGGCGACAGTCTGGTCCCTCTCACTTATTTTCGATCAGTGTCTGCACTTTGTAGACCAGGTCTCTGGCTATCCTCAGGATTTCCTCAGCATTGTGGTGCTCTGCCATTTCTAAAAGACACAGACAAATATTCTTAACTCTCAGCAGCAGACTCTCTGCCCTGGCATTGATGCTAATGTAGCATTAGTGTGAATTCCTTAGTGTAACATAAGCAGCAATCCAAAAGCAGTGCAGGGGTTGGGTTTGTAGCATTAAATATAGAGTAAGGGATGAATCTCTTACTGCTGTAGGTCCCGGCATCAAGATCTAATGCCCCTGGTGTCAGTTCTTGTATTGCAGAGATCCCGGTGCCCGTGACCCCAGCATGGAGGGGTCTGCACCTCACGTGCCTGTGAAGAGCCTTCCGGGGGCTTCAGAGTGTGAAGCTGAATCCAGCTGGATCATGGTGCCTCTCCCAGCAGGGACTGCTGCTGGAGTGTCGGGGATGCAAACGGTAAGTACAGTTGGAAGGGCTTCACGTACATGGGGGGACGTGCCCACGTGGTTCCCCAGGCAGATACCTGCACTCTGCAGCTTGGTCAGATCAGAAAGCAGCTCTCGACTGACTCAAACCCTCGGATCCACAACAAACACTTCCTTCAGCTTAGGCAGGGACCGGGGTTTGTTGGTTGGGTTTTGGGGGGCTTTTTGAGGGAACAATCATGTACAGCTGTGGAGTAAGAGTGGCTGAGGCAAAAAACCCAAATCTGGGGCTTCTGCAGCAGATGGCTGAAGGCCACAGCATTGATCATGTGGTGAATTACTGTCATCACACAGAACTGTTTCCAAACCTTTGAAAATACCAGTCAGATGTTCAGGAACCATGTGAGAGTCTGGGCCCTTCATGTACATGAAGGGGTGAGAGACTCTGGTTTAAAATGACCAGGGGCTTGTCATGAGAGCAAGAACATGGCACACAAGTGCAGACAGTCTGAGTAAGGGAGAAGGAACAAACTCTCATCGCTTGCTTTTTATCAAATAGCTCTCTTAAAGTCTCTTACCATTGAAAAACTTGATGATATCAGTGAAGTCCATGTTGTTATCACGGATAATCTCTCGATAAACTTCCACAAGTGCTAAGGCAATGAAAAGGACAAAATGTTCTGAAGAGATGTGCTTTGCTGCCCAAATAACTTCCCACACTGTAAATACATCCTCGTACAACAATTCTGAATGGGAATAAACATTACAAGAGCAGCTGATTATTCAAATTGACCGTTTCCCCTTCTCTAACTAACGTCTTACAGGCCTTATGCAGGCATGAATAGTACTTGATGACTCCTTTTCCTCTCCCCCAGCCAACTCCTGTCACTTATTTGTGCAAGTGTGGCAAAAGAATTAGGGTTAAAGGAAAATTAAGAAAGAATATAGGTGTGATGGTGCAAACTCAACCCCGGGATGATGCCTGAACTGCAGTAACATGTGAGGGCAGATGGGTAGGCCTGCTGGTTCTACGTATAGCACATGTGTGTAACTGGGTCTACACATGCCACAATTCAGCTATGGCCCATGGAAGCTTCATCTTCTTGCACAATATTGGCTCATCTTTTGCCCAGTCTGAAACAATGAGGCCTGGGGCTTGGGATGTGGGGGACAGGCAATGCTCCATGAAGGAAAGGGAGAGGGTTTACTATTCAGTTAAGAGTCACAATTACCCACCCCACCCCCGCCAAATAGTTGCTTATAATGAATATCTGACGGATGTGCATCATCTCCCTCTGTCACCCTCGTGCTTTAGGGTATTTGAGAGGGCTGTTGTCTTTTGATTCTTGCAGATCAGTCCATAATTCCAAGGAGCTACTGACTTGCCTGACAGCAAGATGAGTCCTCGATCATAAGCAACTGCTTCTGTTGGAGTGGGTGCAGGTGAGTGTGCTTGTGCCGGGCTCTTGAGATCTCACTATATAAAGTACCTCACTCAGCAAAGTACAAGAGCTCTTGAGCTATTGCTGAGCTGCTCCTTGTTATGTAATGGATTAGAAAGGAGGTACCAAAGCTCACAAAGGAGTGTGATCAACTTGGGATCACCTGCTTAAGCAAACAAGCATTTGCACTGAGCAGAAACTTGGCTCCAACCACATTATCAGGACTTTACAGCACCCTTTTCTGAGCTTTGACTTCATTCCAGTGCTAGTTCATCTCTGAAAGTCCCATTAGCTTTCCTGGCTACAATCTCTCCTCTGTCCCTAGCTGCTACTCCCCAGCCAGACATTTAGACCAACACACAGTTTCGCACAACTCTAAGCTACAGGCAGAGAACATTATTACCTCTTTTAAAGTCAAGCAGGAACCAGCGATAGCAGAAGTAAAAGTGAGTGTAATCTCCATTCTGGTGCATCAGTTCAAAAAGCTCCGAGTCGAGAATCTAAAATGCAAACCCATCAGCTGTCAGTATCTGGTCTGAAAGTAGCCAAGGTCAGAGGTGGTGGAGGCTGCTCTTTATCACCCATTCCTGTTGGTCAGTGCAGCTCTTAGCACAGAGACATCCTTTTACTGTGTGTTTGTAAAATGCCTGTGGTGGGGGTGCCCTGACACAGGCTGAAGGGTGTAGGGTTATTGCTGTGCAGTTATGAGGTGCCAACAGTCAATCCTGATACTCTGATCTTGCTCAGGCGCCTGGTGTTCTGGAGCGGAATGTCTGGGCCTTACGTCTGTCTGAAACCCCCATTCAGCAAGCATCTTATGTGAATACAAACACAGCTATGGGCGATTCCAACTGGTAACAAATTAAGTTTGTGCCACAAATATCAGTGTTCTCTCTTCCAAAAAGCATTGAAGACTGGATCTTACTGCTGATTCTCATTAGCTTCATTTGGAGCTGGACTGAGCCATAAACAGCAGTCATTGCACTGTGTAGCTGCTGTGCTGGAGGCAGATGTTTGGGGTTGGTTTTGTCAAATTAAGATGAACTGAGCTGCTGTAATACACGGTGTGTGAATACACACACAGTGACAGCAGATGGTGTCCCCTGAGTAACAGGAATCACTTGGGGGCTGCATGAAGCAATTCTTGTCCTCCCCAGCTCTGAGGTACCAGATGACAAGGAGCCATTGGAGTTCCTGCCCTTCACGGTGGCATCAGGCTAGTGCTGAGCCTCTGCCACAGCCTCATCTTCTTCCAAAGAAGATTTAAAAAGACTTACCTGGATCAGGGACCGCATGTTGGCGAAGTGTGTGTCCATAGCACCTCCATTGGGGAAGTTCTGGCTCATCCTCTTCATCAGGTGGCTGAAGCAGCTGTAAGCCAGCTGATCTACAGACACAACACACAACACTCAGTGCTGCCAATAGTGGGACTTCCCTGAGCCAAGTAACAAACTGCAGGGCCAGGGAAAAACAGGGTTTTCCCCTTTTCCTTTCCCTCGTCCCATCACCAGGTATTCAGATGTAACAGAAGATGGTACCTGACTCTGGACCATTCTTACTAGTGATGTTTCAAAAGAACCCACCTTGCAGTTACTTTTCAGTGTCAGCAACTGCCACAGTGCAGCTGCTTTGGAAATCTAGTGGAATTTCATCTGGAAGTCTGTGAGTGAGCAGGGAATCCCCGAGATACTGATGTTAGCCATTTCAGCAGGTTTGATTCTGCTGCTGAGCTAGCCCTGGTTAACCCATACAGCTTCCGAAACAGCATTTCTAAAGCCAGACCTCCCTCAAGAGACCAACATGTCCCAAAATAAACCCCTTCCTACCATTGTCAAGTATAACCATCAAAGGAGCCAGGAGGTCACACATGCCTTGAACATAACCAACTTCCAGGTGCTCCCAAACGTAACTGCAGAAAGAAAACACAAGAGATAATAGGATTAGAGATTCTCTTGCTGCGTGGTGGCCCCAAAAACGTGTCTTACGCCTAAAACGTAACTCCTCTTGGAAGCTTTTAAGTGTCTTGTTCTGGATGCTGTGAAAGTTAAAGCCCACAGAGATCTACAGTTCAAATCTTCCAACACACTGGTATAAAATGACAAGTGTTTCTGTTGGTTTATGCTTGTTTGTTTGGTTTTTTTCCCCAGGAAAATTCCTAAAGGCTTTATACCCAACCCACGATGAAGACAGCAGCATGTGAGACAGAACAGCTCCTCGACCGTGACTCCTGCTTTTTTTGAAGGCTCTTCATGTGTTGTGAAAGAACATGATCAGTTGTCTACTTACAGAATGAATTAATAGTGATTTTTTTCTCCTTCTGTTCCTCAAAAGCTTAATATTAAAGTCTAATTAAATTGTGTGAGATCAGATCTCAAGCGGCTCTTGAATGTGTAGCTCTGAGAACTTTCTGACACTTCCCATTCCAGAGTATTCCACAGCCTATATCAGTTTCTGCTCAGAGGGCGAGGACCAAACCTTACACACAGGGATTGCTTAGCAATAAAGCCTATGGAGAAAAGCCCTGAGTTTTAAGAGGTACCTGGGGTAGGGTTTTTAATTCCTGCAAGGTTTCTTAGTTCATTACTGAGAACTTTTATAGAGCCTCTTCTTTGCATATTGTTATAGCTTATGGATTATGGCAGGAATGTGAAGAGCAGTTCACTTCACAAGCTGTCGTACCTGCACATGACATTGCGGAGTTTCTCCAGGTTATCAGCAGTAAAATACCAGTAATTCCGATCACACCTCTGGACATCTTTATCAATTCTGTGCAAATTTAAGGCAACAGTGTCCAATAACTCTATCTAGAAGAGAAAGGTTTTAGTTAGATCTGCTGAGTTTAGAGCATTCCCAGGATTTTGTGCAGATTCGTGCTCAGAATCAACAGAGATACGGTACAATTAAACTTTGGGCACACAAACCACTGAAATAGTTGATTACTGTCAAAAATCCCAGGTAAAATGCACACTCTT
>NW_009942780.1:39331-39646 GCF_000696875.1 Nestor notabilis | reverse complement strand
CTGGTAAATGTTCCAATCCTGTCCTATTTCCAAAGCGTTATATCCAGGTGAACAACTTCAGCAAAGAGAGAGGCAAAACCTCAACTACTAATCTGCTGACAGCAACACTAACAGACATGGTGGAGTCCTGAATCTAGATTTAGACTGTGGCCCAATTTGAGTCAATGTGGGGTTTAGCTTGAATTAAATGACACCGAAATCTTACAAGTGATGTGTCACCCCCACCCCCAGACCTCCCCCCAGCCCATGGCCATTTTTAGCTGCTAGAACTGTACCTCCCACTCAAAAAAAGACCCAAGTTTTTCTTGCTGTCCT
>NW_009942780.1:31599-38880 GCF_000696875.1 Nestor notabilis | reverse complement strand
CCGCCGGCGTGTCCGCGGCCACCGCGGTGAAGGGAACATCCTGCCCCTTGGAGTCCCGCTCCACGGACTCTGGTTCATCCACGGAGATAAAGACCTGGGGGTGGGCAGGGGAGAGAGCGGGGATGGGGAAGGGAATAGAGAAGCACAAAACATGAGTGCAGCGAACGTCTCTCCAGGCATGGGACAGGAATGACATCATCAGTGAAGCAGATCACGGATAATCGAGCTTCCCTGCATGCAAATAGTTGAGAGCTCCTCACTCCATCTTTGTTCTGAGACTGTAAGTCTAAAACTAGTACCAATTCATGATCTCATAGCCATTTCCTATGGTGGTGTCTCCCCCTTTCAAAATCTTCAATTAGAAATGCCTTGGAAAGCTGTGAAGCTTCTCTACCTGCAACACCAACACTAAAAACGTCTGGTCATTGCAATGTATCTTTGAAGAAAACCAACATAACCCACGGCCTCTGACAATTCAGCTACTGCTGGTTTAAATCAAGCCTGGGCTTCAAATTCTTTTCACCATGCAACCACTTTACCTCTTCTCTTCCTAGAAACCTCTTTGTTGAACTACTTCAATTTCTCTTCTCTTACTGAAATCAGTCAGCTAACTCATGGAAGTCTGTACAAGTAATGGATGCCCAGAGACACTTCTGGCACACACATGCCAGCTCTCCTGCCCAACAATGTGAAAGAACCCCCTTTCTTGGTTATTCAAGTTACAGAGAGGTTAAGTCAGTCTGCCTTTCTACTGCTTAGCATCTTACCTTAGATTGACAAACGTCCCCTCTCCCAAAATAAAATCACCCTCAATCCCTCAATCAGGGACATGACAGAATCAGAAGTATGCTTTAACAGTAGTGAGCTTTTGCTCTGTGCTGGATTTGAATAAAGGACCTATAATAAAGAGATCTAGAAAACTATTTCTCTACTGAGAGAAGGATCTTCTACAGTAGGTGATCCTTAAAGCCTCTTAGGGAGGTCCTGCTTAAAACCAGCTATGGACTACCCAAAATACAGAGCTCTGAGCTCTCTTACAGAGGCTCTACAGCTTCCCATCTGTGCAGGACTCGAGTAGCTCCGGACTCACAGAGCTGTGCTAATGTCAGTCTCTGCTTCCCTGGGCTGCCCCTCTGCTCCTGCCAAGCCTCCCGCGCTGCCCACACCGGCCGGGTGAGTGGAAGGAGCACCTACATCATTGCTGATGGTGGAGTCCCTGTGAATGAGCCGCTGGACGTGGCTGTCAATGCTGCTGCCTGAGGAAAACTTTGCCAGCGTGGCACAATGGGATTCCTTCTCTCGCTGCTTCACAATGACCTCACAGGCTTTCCACTCAGCCATCACCTTCTGATACCGGAGAGCAATGTCTTCATCCACCTGCAGACAGACAGACACCCTGAAATGCTGGTCCTCTTTGAAAGACAGCATTAACAGTGAGTGGAAGGCAGGAGGGAGAGGTGTAAAGCAAGTGTAATGTCTCAAACGGAAGGCCTGAGGAATCATGAAGCCCTCTTGCACATCACTGTGACTGGAAAGTGCAGTGCTCAGAGCAGTAAGATGTTGTGTATTTACTGCAGGGAATAAACTATCACTGTAGTTGCCAGAAAAGATTCATATAAGCACGTGTAGATGGCATCAACAGCACTTTGTTCAGGAAAGAACAGAAGGTGGCCATGGCTTTCATGTGAAACCCTCCTTAAGAAGTCAGATGCAATCTAATGGAGCAATGGTTGCTTCTGGCCAGATTACTCCTAATTCCATTACACCTCCTTCCCTATTCCTTCTCTATTCCAACTCTACCACAGCCCTTGCAATGAACTGCAGGTTGCAGCTTTACAGGCATCAGCCTGTACAGAGTTAGCTGCTGGAAGAGACTCCCGAACAGTGGAATTCCCAGCTCACACAGCCCAGGCCTGTGGCTGCACTGTGCATGGCCAGATCCAACCACTCTGATTCCCAGATTTTTGACCCTGCTGGCTCCCTTTGTTGAAAGACATCCATAGAACCCCCCTCCTTGTGCTATTAAGCAACATATAATAATTTTACTACTCTGTTACTTGTCAAGAGTCAAAGAGAAAATGCAATTGTGAGCTGGCTTCAGGCTCTGGACTTGCTGGCTAGAGCTGCTACCAGAGCACTCATGCTAGGAGCTGTAGGCTATTTGTCACTTGAGGTAGCTGTCGAGTCATAAATCATGAAATACAACAGTTAGTGGAAGGCTGGAGGACGGCCACGTTTGGGAGTGATACTGATGGATGGCTGCAAAAATACCATCAGAAGGCAAAGATGATAAATCACCCGCAATGGCTTGAGCTGAGGACATGGTAAGTGTCCTGGATGTAAGAGTGTATGACTGGGTTCCTGCCATTCAGTTAACAGACTCTCACATTCAGTGGAAAGCTTTAGACTCCAACAGCACTTTTCTTTGAGCAGTTGGTTATTACTGTTATTTACTACTGGTGTGCAGAAAAGGGTGAACACGTAAGTGGGGCATTTCTCCATCTGTGTTCAGAACTGGCTAATGAAGATTAGTGTGAGGAAAACCAAGTCAAATTGCTGCAGCAATGTTTAATAACAAGAATGCTGCTTATGAAGTGCCCGCTTTAGCAAGGTAGCTGATTTTGCCATTACAAGGCTCTGGCTCAGGCTGCCCTTCTGATCTGCAGGTGCTCACAGGGATAGGAATTATCCCTTGGAATATAAAATAATTGGGAGCTAGCAAATGCCAAATGTTTTGATATCCTTATCCATTTAATCCAGAACAGGATCAGCTACTGCATAAGTACTACCTCCCTGGTAATAACACTAACAGAGAAGCAGATTAATGTGTTAATTACATTTCAAGGCAAACCTCATTACTGGTGTAGACAGTTCAGCAAACATTTGGGTGATTCTTAATGTCATTACGAAAAGCATCTAGAAGTAAGTTCTGCTGTATCCTCAACACTCTGCCTTAGGAGCACGTCCAGTTTCTGCTGGTGAGTGCAGCTCACTGAAGGGATGGCTGGCTGCCACCTTCTGTCTGCTTGTTACCAGGCTGCTGTATTATTGAGACACTTGCCTGGTAATTATAACAGATGAAAGCACTTAGCAAAGTAAAAAGTTGGTACTGCTATAAACAGATTAGCAAAGGGAGATAGTGTAACGAAGAGATGGGCAAATTGTGGTTTCATTAATGGGAACTATATACTTAATGCCAGGTTTCAGACTGTGAAATAAGGCTGTGACATAACCTAGGCAATTATTCACTGATCAATGTTAGCAGCAGCCTGGGAGATATTAAGAAGAGTAATGTCTCATCTGAAATTGCACGTTGTGTTTCAGAGAGGCACGTCTTATTGAAGTCTAGCAAAGCATAATGAACTTAGAAACCAAACCCTCCTCTGGGTATTTTTAGCCTTTAGACAGTAACTCCAAGTGCACTTCAGAAGGTACGTCTGGGCTGCTCACAGCTCCAGCAGAAGTCCACACACACAGATGCGGCTTCTTGCTGATAAAGTAGTTATTTCAAAGAGCATTCTGAAGTACAGCTCAGATGACACACCATATAAAAGAGGGATGCCTCAAATTACTATCCAAATGTCAGCACCTCCTGGTTTACGTGACAAACTTGTGAGAACAGGATTTGTTCAGGGCAAGTGCATGTCACAGGCACAGGCTGAATGCAGGTTCCCTGACTTCAATAAAGAACTCCCTTTTAGTGATTTTCAGACATGATAACATATCATAATCCCTCTACTAACACGTCACTCATGTTTTCAGTAGCATTTTTCCCTTAGGAATATTAAACAACAACAGAGACTAACACTTGCTATTCAGAAACCAAACGTAATGGGGCTCCCAGAGTGCTGTACTTACCTGCTCCATTTCCTTTTTGGCCATGCCAAATTTATAGTGACCCAACAAGAACGGCCACACTTCCTTCCGAATCTCGTGCTGCACTCCACCATAGTAGACTCTTCTCAGTAATTCCAGTTCCTTGTAATTCTACAGCATCAGGAGAAAGAGGCATTGAAGGGAATACATCTTTGTTTTCCCCAGGCACGCTCATATGCAGTTAGTATCAAGTATAAAGACTGTGAAATGTATACATGGCACTAAATACATTTTGCCACTTGATTCAAGCCTTTAGGGCCCTCACTCAAATCCAGTCTAACATGAGTTGTCATGCCATGGAAATAATCTACCTTTTAACAAACTAGAGCCATCATGAGACCAGTTGCTTTGATGCTAATTGATATCTATCAGATAAAATAGGTATCTAATAGGTATGTAATATCTAATAGATATCTATCTAACAGATAAAAGAGACTGTAAGAATCGACTCTCACTAGAAAGAGAAGTGATCCTGTGAGGACTAGAAAACACCTCTAAATCTTCCTGGGGTCCCTTCTAAGGGACATCACACTCACCGCAGCAGTGTACAGGAACTAGTGTAGCACTCAGAAAGCTTTTCTGCTGCTTACTTACCTTCTTGTCCTTCTGATACTTGCTCCACACCTCTTTCGTCAGGCCTCCGGCAGCACTGGAGGGTTTGTCAGGTGGGACAATGGTGTGGTTCACAAGGGCAGAGAGATGTGTGCGCACCGTTGACAAGTGGCGGCAGTAGGCAAGCCCTGTGGAGGGCGGGAGGGCAGCTTTGAGAAACGAGCAGTCTAATATCAGCAGCTCCCTTCTGGAGATGAAGCTGTGACATTTTCAACCTGCCACTAGTAATCCTGTACGACTAAACCTGCATTGTGCTGCGTAAGAACGAAGAATTGCAACAGAGCCAAAGATTAAATAAATCTTACACACACTAGTAAAATCCAAGCAGAGTATTGCACTGCAATGTAAAACTACTTTCTGTCCTCACTAAGCATCAGTTCACCCACTGCTATGTGCAAACCCCACAAATAATGGAATTGTGAAGCTCATACTCAAGCCACATCCACCCTGCTGCCCTGAGGTGAGCTGACTCACACCAATACATCAGGGCTTGGACCGCTTTCTAAAGCAAACATCACATGGGTTTTAGATAAGCATATGGATAGCATGAGGATGGGATAGAAGCAGCTTCACTTACATCCATAAAAGGCTCTGGAAACTATTTGCCTCTTCATGCTGTCACACAACATCTTTAATGGAGTTCTGTGGAGACACATTAACAGGTCACGAGGACAGAGATCATCATGAATTTGATGCTGACCCCTATGATCTACGTTTCTCTGCACCAAGATTTATTTAGCTAAAGGACAGTAATAATGACAAATTACACTTTTGAAAGCATCTTTCCCATCAGCATTCTGGCCCAAAACAGATTCACCTGGCACATGTAGCTACAATGCAGGTGCATGCTAAAGGTCCTTGTCAAGTGAGATGAATTGTTGCCCTTCCTTGTAATTGTCAATGACTCGTTAAAGAAAACACTTCCAGAGCTGAATTATATTAAACTAGACAAAAGAACTAGAAGTAATTTTTCTACCAAAATGTGACTTGAAAGTAGTTTAATAGTTTAAATAAACTAAATTTCTTGCTACCTCCATTATTATGTTAGAAACTACTTGAAAATTATTACTCTCTGGCGCTGCAACCGATACAACCTTTTGTGGCACGCACAAAGTCTCCCTGGTAAGCCTCTACACAACTGCTTACCTGTCATGGATGCAGCTGCAGCAGCTGGGTATGTCATAGGGAGAGCTGCCCGTTGAGCAGGAGACACAGGAGGAGCCCTGGCTGCAGTGTTCCAGCTGCCAGGAGAGCAGGTTTGCCCCGAAGCCTTGCATCTCCAGCATTTCACTGGTGTCTAGGGAAAACCAAACAGAACAGCAGCCCATCAACCTTCTTTCCACTTTCTCCCTCTTCCTTCTGTGCATCCTGATTGCTTTATGCTTTACTTCCCAGCAGGCTCTGAACCTTGACTCCAAAAAGGGGAGAGCATCCTAAGAAATACAGCCCTTGGCACATCTAAACCAGCTGCATGCTGTGCACAGTCCCACAAAGTCAAACCCTTCACCATTTCCCCCTTTCTTGCCCATGCACATCCCAGCTGGTGTTTCAAGGGAACGGAGAAAAGGGTGCTGCAGTAACAACTAAAGTGGTTCTTGTGCAATGCTATAGTAATGTTATTTATGGCCAGAAGAGATCATCTAACCCAACCTTCTATTTAACTCAGGTCTCCGAGTTTAGTTTTGCAGTTCCTGGAATCAGCCACGTCACTGCTAGTCCAGCTGGAGTGAAGGTTTGAGCATAGAAGAAATAAAGACAAACTGATTCAGTCATTTTCAGAAGATGCTTCTTTCTCCCTCAAAACCAAATCCTAAAATATTTAGCACAACAGGATAGTTCAAGTACTACTAATGACAAGACTATGTTTAGAAAAGTAGGATACTCTGCAGGAAAATGTAATCCGACAGTACAGTGCACCTTTTTGAGCTATTCCTGCTCCACCAAATCTACTTCCCTTTTCAACCAGCTTCAGGAAAGGCAGCCCCAAAAAATCAGCTTGGCTTCAGCTCAACATCCCCAGCTGGCATTTGAGCTCGTGGTTTTTTGTTTTACAATAAATAACTGGCCTTTCAGCTCACCCATGATTAAAATTAAGGCAAATGCCATAATACTCCATGTCACTAAATTCACATTTGTAAGTAAAATCCAGTCCCCTGGGCCGTGCTTTGAAAACAGACATTTGTTGGGTAGTGGTAGGGGCAATTCCAAACCATCTCATGCATTTTAAATCAAGGTAGCACAAAGCATTTTAGTAGTGCCTATTAGAGAGTGGGCATAGGTGAGGAAGGAGTGGAGTAAAACCATTTGGTAACAGAAAAAGCACAGGCTCATGCGGAAGCAGTCATGTGTGTTTCGTTCCACAAAACAAAGTGTGATGCAAAAATGCTCTTCACCTTAATTCTTCAGGAAGGAGCTGAATGACCCAGTATTTATTGCAGCTTCTTATTGGGTTCAAATAAAAACCACTGGACAAGCATTTTTAGATCATTATTTTTTGCCTCCTCTCTACAGACAAGAAAAGTGGGTTTTTCAGTTTTAATTTTGTATTGTTTTTTAGAGCACCAAGGCATGAACCCCACAGAACCTAAGGATTCAGATGAAAGGTACCTGAATTAGTGAAGAATTAGAGTGAACAGCATCTTTTATTTAACTGTAGTGGTGTTATCTGGAACTTCAGCGACATGCAGAAGTCGAGCATGTTGCAAAATGTGAAAGCAAATGGCTGGCAAACCTGCCACAACAGTGTTGTCATTATGCAGAAGGGATGCTGCTGGAGAGACAACCGCCGGGCCA
>NW_009942780.1:28931-31568 GCF_000696875.1 Nestor notabilis | reverse complement strand
GCAGGAATCACTACTCAAACAGCAGACATACTCTAACGCTGCTGTTACCTTCAAGGTTAAATAGGCAAAAGCAGGTATCTGACAGCTGTTCTAGTGGGATAACTTCAAATTTCCATCACCTGACTAAAGACTGAATTGTGATTCTTAGCTTCAGATCACAGCATTAGGCTCTTAACATGTGTATGTGGCAGTGTCAGACCTTCCTCCTTTCCATCATCACCCATATCCACACACGATCAGTTAAGACACACAAACTTCCTGAAACAGTATCTTTTTAGAAGGGAAATGCTGTATTTTTTGGATTTTCTTTCCATCCATATCTTCAAAGAGCTCTTTATTAACTGGGCTTAATCTGGCTCTTAATTAACTGGGCTGGGCTTTATCAGTTTTTAGGGACTGCTTCCTTGGGATAAGCATGTGGGCAGCCTACAAGAAATGAGGAGTACCTCCTTGAACACATGTTCTAAACAGAACTTAAGCAGTATACAGAAATGCATGGCAATTACTGCCTCCTACAGTCCCACCAGACCAGGCTAACATCCATCTGGACCAAAATCACTGCTCTCCTATTTAGAGGTATGAGTATCTCATCTAGAATCAAGATTCGTTGTGGTTCCTGAGGAAATAGAAATACCAGAAAAAGCATGTTCATGCTAGCACAACTAATGAAAAATCTAGACAAGAGCCAACCTTGGGAGCAGTTTCTCTCCTTCCTACTTTCTCTGCAGATGTCAAACTTTCAACAGCTACTTTACAGCCATCTGAATACAGGGAAGATTCTGTTCTTGGTGATATGCTCCTGTCATTAGGAAGAGGTGGAGGCTGCTCTTTGGATTATAACAGGAACATGCCAGGTTTGGCACATGCACTCGAGAGGTACCAACGCCAAAAGTCTGGTGATATTAAAGCTGTGCAGTAACTGGTAAGCCTGGAGGGGGAAGAGGTTTCACAGGAACTAGTGGAGGGACTTCAACAACACCCGCCTGTCTTCTGCACAACTGCGATCCAAGCTGTGCAGCAGGGGTTTGGCCTGGGGAATGGATTATTCTGCACACCATTCCGCTTCCTCCTGGAGAACACAAGGACTTCTCCATCTCCCAAACTACACTACTAGATCCTGACTACCTGCTAGTACACACACTTATTGAGAATACCAACTTAATACATCTGCTATGAATTGCTTTCGGAAAAGAATTAGATGATGGATTTTTGGAGAGTGGAGAGTCTGATCATCTGAAACCCATCTAGCCTGGGGATGCAAGTTGAATGAAAGCACATGACCACAGAAAGGTATTGCATCTCCATCCAACCCCTGCACACTTCTGCTACCTTACAGGGGTATCCAGAGTGTGGGAGCACTGGGCTGAAACTGTAGCTCCCTACACTTCAGCTCCATTTTGTGAGGACAAAACGGCACACTCCTTTTCTGACTTTGTCCAGCACATCACTACTGCTGCTGCAATGGCTCACCTCTGATCCTTCCTACACAAGGCAGCTCTCCCCAGCCAGTTACACTGTACACAACTAACCCATGGAGGGAGAACACAAAGACCTGTTGTACTCTTCTCCTCCTCTTCCTGGGAGAACATGAGGCTCTAGTAGCCAGCTTTTGTGAAGGAGAGAAGGTTTGTCTGTTCAGCAGCACACACGCTCAAAGGAGAGGGGAGATGCTGTTGTTTCCACTTCCCATAGGCTGTGAGTGCACTCCCAGCCTCTCTGTACCACCAGCTTCACCTCCAGATCTCATGGCGTAAGTGAAATGTTTTTCCTTGTAATAATGCCAACACTGTTGTATGCATCAGTGGAACGAGCTGCAATAGAGCTCTGGGACACAGAGGGAGGAGGATAAAAACCTTTCATCCTATTAGGAGCTGTGAGGTTCCGAGAGCAGATCATTGATAGCATTGCGTGTAGCTTATCTTCCTCCTCCTCATCATCGTCAACAGAGGTAGAGCGGCTGGCAGCTAAGTGGTGGTAGTTAATAGTTACTGCTCAAAGAAAATAGTGAAAGAGGAGCATAAGAAGAGAGAACTCGATTCTGTGGGAAAGCTCAAAAGGAACATGTTCAGCAAAGACAAATCCTGCCCTTTCCTCGAAGCTCCTGTAAACAGGTATGAAAAATGAGTTTCTTAACAGAGAAAAGCATGCTCCACCAAACACAGGCCAGCTTGTGACTGTGCACAGGCTGTGTCACACGTGCCACCTCATGGCATCAGACACAGGTCCCAGTGCCAGCCTGCAGTAGGTGAGGATGCTTTTTAGCAAAACTCCATGGGAATTCTAGGTTCAACTAGCTTCTCTCCTTCACCATGCCCTTATAATGCTGCGGCCTCTTTCCCACTCTGCAGCCTGTGCCAGATGCATCTGGGCAGCAAACATTCTGCTCCCCCAGCTCTGGCTGGCACTGCAAACATGCAAGGTACAGGCCTCCTCCTCTGGAGGCCCGAGGCAGGAGCCAGCTCGCTCTGTCTGCACTGCACAGGCAGGTCTGTGCTCAATGTGCCCACAGAATCTGCAGTCCCCTTGATCCAGGCAAAGGCAGAACATGCTTTTGCTGGTGTGTGCATGAACTTACCTGTACAAATCCAGAAGCCCTAATAAGGCATGGCCACCACTGCGGATCAGTGCCCTGGGTAA
>NW_009942780.1:0-28900 GCF_000696875.1 Nestor notabilis | reverse complement strand
ATTCCTGCTTTTCCAGTAAGTCCCAATATGAGCAGTAAATCCAATTTCCCTGTAAGCTTTAGGGTCTGATCTCCTGGGTAATTCTTGCTTCTTTGCCAGGGGGACTAAAATTGAACATGCTGTTTGAAAACTAGCTCAAATGTCTCTTGCATGTAAGGAATTTGTATTCACTGATGACATGAGGTGGTTTGGTGCTTGGGAATTCATTTAGTTTCCTTGGAAGGCTTTTATTTATTCATTGTTAAGTTCTTGCTTCTAAAGCCAGGAAAACTTAGCCCAGGGAGTTCTTGGGGCACTTTAAGAGATGAGTTTATGGGGTTTTTTTTAATAACAACATTATGAGCAAGCAGTGTGGCCAATAAAAATATCCTCACTTCGGGAGCAAAGCTGCTCTTGGCTAGTCAAGCAATCCTTTCGCTTTTAGTCTCAGTTTGCAAGCCCAGGGGAGCATTTTGAAACCTTCCTCTGCAAAACACAGAGTAAATATCTTCTAAGAGAACAAGTTTCACTGCATTAAGGACACCTACAATAAGCTGTACCTGCTGATCACAATTATCACCCAGTGAAATTCAGTGATAGGGTTTTGTTTTCCCCATACCCTGGCTTGTCTGTTCCCTTCAGTTACTTCCCAGGATAGGATTCAAAATGGTCTTAGGGTTTTGATTTGGTTTGGGTTTTTGTTTGGTGGGTTGGTTGGTTTTTAAGAAAGCACAACAAAGGCACTTACTGTTATCATGCTTGTGTCCTGGATAGATAATTCTGAACACATAGTCTGTACAAGTGTCTTCGGCTGCGGTCTCCTCCAGGTCCACTGATCTGTTGCTGTTCCGCTTTCGAAGCTTTGGAAATACTTTACCCTAGAGAGAATAACAATTCCAGACATTCAGCTATGAAAGACTTAACAGAGCACAACAAACTAAGTACTTCAGACCTCTGGCATCTTAAAACTAAACTTCAATGTTGGGAGGAGGTGAGGGAGAAAACAACAGTAGAATCATACACAGCAGGTGGTTTAGGGGTACTTAACAGTACTTTCTGTGTAATGAAACAGTTTTTTCTTGTAATCCATGTAAGTTGGGCACCAGCTTCTTCAATAACCCAAACCTCTGACAGGAGGTATGACCCAGTCTGTTTGGGTCCGAGTCCTTTACTGTTTGGGTTCATATTTTAATACAATAGCAGATTTGAGTTCATTGCTCAATGGGGCAACGAAGGTATGAACAATTCTTATACACTATCTGTATAAGAATCAAATTGGACTAAATAGGGTTATTTTGCCTCTCTCTTTACCATAAAGCAGCTGGAAATCAATGCCTGGACTCTGAGGAGCGGGATGATGATGGTTGAACAGAGACATTAAGATCAGCCCTATATACTAGAAGCAGCTCATCAGAAAAGGCAGTACCTTGCCCTGTTGGGACCACAGTGGTGGTTCCAGCTGGCCACGAGGCAGAAGACCATTCTCCAGACAGGAAAGGAATGCGAGGAGGTGACCTCCTTGGGGGAAGTGCAGTGGAGGTCTCTGGGTTCCATCCTGACTCACCAAGACTAATGTCCATCTGCTTTCTGCTGCAAAGGAGGACAAGGGGAGTCCACACTGTTACATCAGAACCTTGATTTTCTGCTCTTACCTTCTAAGTAAATTTTATTTGTGACCATCTCTAAGTAGATAAATAAACCTCTGTAAGCCCCAGAAATCCAGGGATATCTCAGTCCTTTAGACCTAAAGAAGCTCCAGATACAAGCAAAATATGACAGGCCCCTTGCAGAAGCATTTAAAGTGATTCTGAACACTAATATAATAAATAATAAAGGAATAACTAAACTAACTCTCTGGTGTATGACATAACTTGACAAAGGACACACAATTCAGAATGAAAACCAACCTAATGGATATAACCAGAGGCTGTCAGCTTTACTTGTGTAAGGACTGGGAAGTCACACTCCCTGCTGTAAATTTTTCTCAGCTATCTTCACTGTCACTAGAAATTCAGAACAAACAAGGAAAACCACCCTGGGCTCTGGATACTCCTTTAAGCACAATGATCTGCATCTTGTACAACTGTCAAAAGAATGTAAGTGAATTAGGTTCTTAATTTTCTTTTCCAAAACTGAATGAATGAGGCATTTGGAGCCACCTGGGTAAAGGGGGAACCTCCAAGAGCAGGATGTACTCTGCAGCATGGCTGTGCAAGTTCCAGTCTGGTAGCTAGGTGCTGGGCAGGACCGCCAAGTGTCTGTCATCTTGTGCAAACAGCAAAAATCATGTTGTGCATATGCCTGGCACCCAACACTGAAACAGCTTTCTTAGTGAAGAACAGCACAGGCTGTCGTGTTTCATGTCTGTCATTTAATCCCCTTTCCCTAAGGAACTGCCACAGAGCAGAGTGGTGACGCCCCTGACCATGAGCCAAACACTGGACAAGCACAAGGTGTCCTGGGGAAGCTGATCAAAGTGAGGCAAATGGACTTGAATTAACAATGCCATTGTCATCCTGTACCAGGTAGGATTCCAGATTTTAACACTCATCCCCATATATCCATAACTAGTTTGACGTGTTAATGGCACTCAGGGAGGAAAAGCAATCACTCAAGTGGCAATCCTCTGCTTATGTATGTTAAAACAACACACATAAACTGCCTTCTAAAACAGCCTCCTTTTGCAATAAAGCCCTAACAGGCACCACATAAAAAGGCAGCAGCATTAACATTCACCTGGCAGAAAGGGGCTTTGGGAGTGCCCCATGAGAAGAAGGTTTATGCTTACGTTGCTGATGGCAGTGAATGCAGACGATCTGGCTGAGTGGCACCATTAATGCGTAGTCCCAGTAAACACTAGGAGGGAAGGAAAAAGTGCAGGAAACATTTTTTTCCATATTCAGAAGTGTTTGTGGTTCCAAGCACCCAATAAAACACTCTGCTAAGTTAATAACTTCTCATTAAACCTGGCAAATTAGTAGTCAAATAAAAGGCCAAGGAACTAGTTCCCCACAGTGGAAGGAAGGGACCAGCCTTCCCATAACCTCCCTTTCCCCCTTCACCTCCCTGTCTTCCCCACTGCCCCACACCAGCTAGTCTTAGCTCTGGCTAAGACTAAAGTGCCTGGGGCACAGGCTTGTGAGGGTCTCTCATCTGGGTCTCAGGACAGACGGGTTCAGTTCTGTCTTGCACACATGATTTATGGGCAGCAGCATGTAAATGCACTGGGGCTCAAGGTTCCAGATTAAACACTGGGAACAGCTCTGAACCCTTCCAAGAACAACCCACGCAGAGTTTAGCAATAAGAGCAAGGGTAGAGGGCTTGTAGAAAAAGAAATGGTTTGGAAGAAGCATTCAAGAGCAGTGTTCTGTGGTTGAAGCAGCATTCCCTGAGGAGACATACCTGCCTGGCTTTCTACTGAAGCAGAATGCCAAATTAGGTGAATGACTGATCTAATGAAAGACAAGGACACTGCATGTCTCTCTTTTGAGGCTGAAATTAGCCATGCTTGCCAAGTGATTTGTGACCCTCTGAAGGGAGGTACTAGGATTGTAATGATGGGAGGTAGTGTTGAGCCTTTTCTCCTGAGCACCTGGAAAAGCAGACTTTTGTTTTCCTTTTAAAAAGCCCTTATATCTGAGTGCATTACAGGACCTTCGGAAAGAGTCAAAACAGGAACAGAGCCCAAGCTGTGTGACACCTCAACTCATGCACTATTCACAAGTGCTTCAATTAAATCAGCCTTGTTACACTTATGTCATATTGCCAAGTATACAAGGAATAAACACCATGAATTCTTCCAGTCTTCTGAATGCAGTGAATACCTTTTCTCCAGCTCTGAATCTCCAAGGGTTCCATTCATCAGCTGATTTGGAGTCCATTTTAATGTCAAACTATCTGCTGACTGATGAAGGGAGAGATACCCAGGAATTGCCTCCAAGTCATCTTTCTGTTCACAAAAGCAACAAACAGGCAATTCAGGTGACTCAAGCGCACAACTAATTGTCATGTTCCAGTCTTCCTATGCCCCACAAGTTCCACAGCAGTGGATTATCTAAGAACTGCTGAGGGAAACCTTAACACCAAATGTACTGGTATTTAATACCGGGGGAAAAAACACAAGCCTGTTATATCCTTACCCATACCACTGACTTCTCAAGTCACAGCCAGGCAGCAGCTGTGTCTATTGGCCCAAACTCAGGGTACTCACCGGCTGGACTAAGACATTGTTTTTCCCATACAAAAGGTGTGTTCGGGAATTCTGGTGCAAGGACTCCACGTACTCTCGTGCCGAAGCCGCGAAGCGATCTTCCGACGTGCTCCCACTTGAGTGTCGTTTCCGGATCTAGCACACACACAGGCAGAGGCAAGGCAGATCAGGGAGGGCAGGAATGACCGTAACAGCAGGCCAATAAAACAGGAACAGTTCCATTTAGACCAATCTCTGTAGAGTGGAACGTCTTCTGGAGCCAGGAGACCTTGCAGAGAAATGACCTGGAGTCTTACTCACCCCTGAGCAAGTGAACTCACAATTCTTCGTGAACTACCTGGTCAGATCACAAGTGTCAAAAGCCACAGAATTTAGCCCTGGATCTCAAACTTTTCTACATACAGATAAAGAGGACAAATGGGCCCAAGAGGACTTCTAATCTCTGTAAAGGCTCCATTACAGAAGAGAAGAGAAAGCTTGCTCTACATTCAGATCTCTCCCCCTGGGGCTGTTTTTATTATCAACATGTGCCTTAACTCAGAAATAGCTGCACAGTAAATACCTACTCCCAGGGCTGGGCGCTTCGAAGGAGAGTCTTGGCGGCCGTGTACTCCATGGATCCGGTGTCGCTGAACAAGCTCATCTGCTGAAGGGTCTGTCCAATAGTGATCTGCTGTCTTCAGCTTGGTGTACTCCAGAGCACATGGTCCAACTAAGGAAACAGACCCAGAGAGAAACCTTCTGAGCCTGTTCAGAAACAGGCTTAAGTCTTATCCTGCTCGCCAAGTACTGAACGTGAGATTTCCTTCTCAAGCCAAGTGACTATTAATGATCACTTAATGATCCTACAGGATCAGCCCATAACACAGACAATCCATATAATAAGATATCTGGTCCTATTATCCAGGACTGTATAAAAACATTCCTTTAGAGCATTAGTAGTTACAATGTGCTAGCAAGCGTTCAGTAAAAAGCCCTTCCCATTGTGTTCTCTGATCCAACTGGTAATTAATAATAAAACCAGGTGACTGGTCTCAACTGGTCTCTTAAGCAACAAAACATCATCTTCTATGTTGTTCTGAATAGTTAAAACTACACGCAAGGGATAAAACCCACTATTTATCATAATACAAAATGTTTTGAGAAACATTTTCTTCAGCATAAGAAGTAACTTTGCAAGAACTCACCTAGAAGAGAAGCCAGTATTGGGCCACAGACAGGATCTGCCAGTAAAGCTTCTTTTTCATAGTATTTACTAGGAATAAAAGATCAGAACCCAGTTAAAAACACTGGTGGCTATTTTTAAAATGTCTTATGCCTCCTAGTAGCACAAGTCCATTGACTTTAAAAATACCATGTGTTACTGGGAGGGTGCCAAAGGAAGCACTGAGATAAGGGCAGGAAGCCAGCCAGGCTGCTGTTAACCTGACAAGTACTTCAGCATTGGCTGTGGCCCCAGCAGTCAGTGGTGTGTGCAGGGGGAAGCATGGACTCACGTCCCAGGTCAGACTTCACACTTAACAAAAACTGAGGCCAAACACTCATCTCAAGAGCAAACTCTAACAATTAAATTACCTGTATAAAAGGGAAGATTTCAGAGTTCTAAGAGTTTTACCAAGGCTGAAAGTGGGATCTGGGCTGTACGACTGGAGTGCTGTGCATGTATGGAAGCAGAACGCATTTCCAAAGCTTCCAACAATAAAATTTGGTGATAAAACCCCAACATATTTAAATAGTCTGACACAGGTCCAAAGGGATCCAAACCCCTTGTATTTCCTGAACTGACGGGTAGAGGAAAAGCAGTTGCTAGGATTACCTAGAAGTCACTGATGCAATGCATCTCCTCTAAAAGCTCTAATGGAGCTTGACTGGCTCATCCAGTGATCTTGTAAAGAAGAAACGTCGTGTTGGGTTTGCAGATAAAGGAGGCATTTACAACATGGTGTGTTCTGAACTATTTTTAAAGTTCATTAAAATATAAGAAAGCTGTGGAGAAATTAATTTAGCCCATTTTAGACATCTGCTTTAGAACATTTCTTATACTATACCGATAACATGGACTAGACCTCCTCGGAGCATAAAAGGAGCCTAGAACAATCAGTTCAATAAACCTATGCTCCAGACTTCTATATTTAACAAGATGACCACCACCCCTACTCTGGATCCGTATTCTGCCCTTCATCAGCTGTGTAACCTCAGGCGAGTCACTTCCTCTCAGAATGCTCATCCTACCTCACCTATTTTGGAACTGAGCTCTTGAGAGGCAGGAGCTTGCCTTTTGCTAAATGTGTTTACCCAGTATATTTGATCTGGGGCTTTGGGCACTAATGCAATATGAAGACAAACAATAACTCTCTGCAAGCAATTTTGTCAGTTTTCCACAGAGACCAAGAGATGCACACATTCTTAAACATCTATCTGTGAGGAAGAATCTTGAAACACTGTCAAGAACAATGCGCTACTGGAACAGTAGCTCTTGCAATGACCCCAGTCTTCCCATCACAGCAGGCAAAGCTGACTTATAAAACCACAGAGCCAAAACATCAAAGCACCCACGTTTCTTTAACTGTCCTCATCCTCTGGTGTCTCCTCCACTAGATGGGGCTCAAACTCTAAACCACCTTCTCTTCCTCAAGAGCAGAACTTGAACATGGAGCATTTGAGCAGTAATGTCACAAAGATGCACAAGAACACGCCTAAGGTTTTATTCAGTAACTCTTCCTGCTCTAAACTCATTTTCCCTTTTTCATCTACTACTGTAAGAGAATTCCACTAAGGTGTAGGTCCCATTAGAATCTGGCCACCTAATATACTTCAAGTTATTTTTTTCAGCTGATTTCTGGGAAGCTGTATGGCTGTTAACAGTTTTTGTAAGGCTGAAACACTATCAGTGACTCAAACCTTTCTTCTAAAGGCCTGTGCAGTTGGTTTTGTTCTCTCCAGAAGTCTGCACCACAGACTTTTGATTAAATCCCTTCTTGCAGATACCTGAACGCATCAGTCTGACAAAATCCTGTGCTTCTGATTCTGTCCTTACCTGCAGTTATCAACAATATACTGCACAATCTTGTCGAGCACTTTCTCAATCAGTGCTGTCCGAACCCATATGTGTTTGATGGCCTGAGGTGTCAGGACAGGAGTTTTGCTTGTGGTTGAGCCCTGCCTCTTGAGGGGTTCCTGCCCATTTGGTTGATTTTTCCTGCAAAAGGAGACAAAGTAAAATTGTCAGAATTCAGACTCTTCTGCTCACAGGAAGCTCTGCAGTGAAGGGCTGCGTGGAGAGGTGTTAGAATACACAGGCTGAAATCAATAAGGCTGTAAATACATTGCAGACCATACATCTCAAAAGAATGAAAAAGCAACAAAATGCCAAGTGTAGCAGAAAATAAGTGGCACTTGACGAACAGAAGCTCACTTCTTATTAGAAAAAGTTTCATACTCAGTTGGGAAAGCCACAGGGAGAATGGTCAAAAGAAGATTCTTGTCTCCTAGCTTTGTCTGGTACCTCAGGCTGAAGCTAGCCATGACCCCAAGAAGGCACACAACTGTTCTAGCATGAGAGATTCACACTGAGGGCAGAAGCATGGAGCAGGATTGGAGATAACAGAGGCAGAGCTTTTCTAGGGACCTCCTGCCATACCATCTCCAGGCACTCCTTGGGCACAGACCCATCTTTTCGCTCCCTCTGTTAAGCACCATATATAGCTGTAGCACAGTCTGTGCTAGTGTCTTGGCAGTGAGAGCCTATCTCCTACCACCTACAGAACAACAACAAGACAACTAAGAGATAAGCAACATCAAACTGAGAAACTAGAAGTATAGCAAATGAGCATCCAAAGCCAGCTGGGAGCTTGCTTACAGCCAAGACCCCCTGCTTGTTCCTACAGCATAAGCCAGCACAGCAACAGGTCCACCTCAGAAATGAGAAGCTTAACGTTGCCTTTTCGAGGCAGGGTGGCAAGCTGGCTGTACAGAGCACAACCACTCCCAGGGGTGGCTGTAAACCACAACTCGGGGGCTGCTCAGCACAGTGGTCTCTGAACCACACGGGAATGGTCCTTCCTTTCTGTGCAGTTATCTGCTGCCCAGAAAATCTGCTTTTAGTGACAGTCCCTAAAGAGACAAAGCTTTAACAAACGCGGCCAGGACAGGTCCCTTTGCACCTACCAGGCAGCGTCTGTGTCCTCGCCATGCTGCACGCACACTGTGTGAATTCTGGGGATGAGCAGAGCTCAGCCTCACCTGCTCTCCACCTGCTGCTGCAGGTCCTGCACTTTCTTGCATATGTCCCCAGCTACCGCATACGTCTTGCCAACCTTGGTGAAGAGAGCGGCCACCTTGTCAGTGCGCAGGAAGCCGGCAGCCCTGCGCTTCAGCATGTGCAGGAGACACGCTTCCACCACACCTGCGAGAAAGGGAGGGAGAGAAGTGATGGGTACTGCTGTCCTTTGCTCTTCTCTTCGGTGATTGTCATCTGCTAACACCCGCTGGTCAGATGTGAAGAGAACAGAGCCGGGGGGAAGGCAGACAGAAAGCTAGACCAGTTCTCAAAATTGACTGAAGCAAGCGTGTGTCTAATCTGCAACAACAAGCACCTGGTAAGTTACAGATAATGTCAGTGCACAAATGAACCATGGGACTGAACATCTCCCTCTATTTTCACCCCATTTTACACATCACTGGGAAAGAGTTCCTGACTCTACTGAAAATGAACCAAAAGCAAACTCTCTACTCAACTCCTCGTGGCAGAACCAGTTCTCCGAACTCAAGACAGAATGAGCCAGAAATCTGCTTTTACTGATGATCTCTGTTTTGAACACAGGCACCTCTTTATCTTTGTGAGTTGCTGCATCCATTTCCTCCACTTGTGGTCTGATGTTTGCAATGAAAACCGAGGAACTGAGAAGAAAATGTAGTACTCCTGCAGCCTGAGAGGGAACACAGAAGCAGCCAGACCTACCACCACAACAGGTCTGCCTGCGAGGTTTATTTTGCAAACTTTACTGTAACACGCTTTGATGGTCACCGGGAAAAGACTGCATTGCACTACTCCAGCCTGGCGGGCCTGTGCATCAGAGATCTGAACAGCTCTCGTATCAACTGCTGCAGGGAAAAGAGAACGACAACTAACACAACAAAATAAACCCCAAGCTTTCCTTGCCTACCACTGCAGATGACTCATCCAGTCAGCACTGTCCATGAAAAGGGATGAAGGAAACAGACCATTCATTCACAGGGAGGGGAGCAGAACAAGTGTACTGGCAAGGCGTGCGCTCACTGAAACCCACGCAGGCACAGCAGCCCTCACAGAGGGCTCGAGCTCAGCAGCAGTGATGCTCCCCTGCGTTGAACGACAGCAGGCAGTCCTGCACGCCGCTGCAGTTACCATTGCCATATTACGTGCTGCAAAGGTCCTCCATCTGCTCTGACACACGCTGCACCTCTCCCAAGCTTCGGCAGTGAGCTTTCATAGAAGGCAGTGTTTTGTTGCTCTTTAAGCCCAATGCTGTCAGGTGCTGAGCAATTCCTGAAGACTCCCCCTCCTCACTGTACTTAATGGCCTCTGAACCCCATAATACCTGAAAGCCTGGCCTGAGAAAGACCCATCCTCACTGCTCAGTCCCTGAGGATTAACCTAAGTCACAGGGAATGGCACAGACACACTTTCCAGCTGGGAATCTATGGAGTCAGGGGATCACAGGATGTGTCTGCATTAAACAGCATCAGTATAAACATCCCCTTCATCTCCACTGCTACCCCATTTCTTTGTTTTGTGAGACTGAACAACCTGCTGAATTAATGAAAACATTAGGAGCAGCATTTATGAGGTATTAATAACTTCACGTTTTGTGTCTTCTCACACTGGAAAAGAGAAAGCTCTAATTGGCTTCCTGCTATCACTCACTACACAAATTACCCTAATGCGTGTTCAGAAAGCACAACCGTTTGCTCCTGGAGTGTAGAAAACAGCACTAGAAAAGCAAATTGGAAATGTGCTATGGGATAACTGTGCCACTGTTTTGCTTTCAGCTGTGAAGGCAGATAGGTTTTTAAGGTGAGTAACACTGGATAAAATCTGACAGAAGATAAAATTTCCATGGCAGCCCTAATTTCCCTATGAGACCGTCAGTGGAATGCAATACTGATGGCTTGGGGATTTGGGATTGTTAATTTTTAACCATTTTTGCTGAAATACAACTAACCCGAGTTAGCAAAGCCAAGTCTTCTAATTGTATACCCCGAATTCATTGTCTGTAAAATAGAGAAGTCAACATTCTCTCTTCTCCTCCTTCCTAGTCCCAAATTTGTTTAGACAGCAAATTCTTCACAATAATGTGATACGTTCCCTTATTGCACAACCTATATGAGAACTGTGCAACTCCATCTTAAAATGAAACAAGAAACGTACTCTCCTCAAGCTGCCTAATGTGAAATGTCACATAAAGCTGCTGGCAGGCCAGAAGCCAGGATCATGATGCACTGGGCTGTGACCAGCTTCTTCCAACACTCCAACAGCTACAACTCAAATAAAGCCAGGGAAGCCCTACACACGCAGCCATCCTTCAGTAAAGAGACAGACAGTACGTCACCGTGTTTCTCCTGCCCATCATGTCCCCAAGAGGAGAACACCAATAACCCCTCCGTGATCGGGGCTTTGTGCAGCTGGCCCATGGCTATAATGGAATGACTGTCCTGGCGTTTCTTACTGCTGTTTGCAAGGAGGGTCCTGCCTGCGCTGAATCCAGAGGGGTCCAAGCCCAGGAGGAGCAAAAACCAGACTGAGATGTTGTATGGTAACAATGGAGCGATGGCCTCAGCTTTGCAGGCTCCTGATCTCAGGGCATGAGCTTGGCTGCATCAAGGCTACTGAGCAGAGTCTGACACTGCTTCCCACACTGGTGTGCTTCCCAACCAGTAGTACTGACTCAGAAGACAACCACCCCCTGCTTTTCCATCCCTATTATGCACAAAGGCCTGAGCATGGCACTGTTCCCCAAAAGGAGGACCAGGACACACAGTCACATCCCTGCTTGACCCCTCTCAGCAATCAGCTTATTCCAGGAAACATCCGCTGCAATCAAAGGACATCTGTAGGTGGCAAAGGCAGTGCCCGTGCTCTCACACAAGTGGGAGCCTGCTGATGATGACATCTCTGTGAGCGAGGCTGTTTCTGCCCAGAGGAAGAGGGATCATCTCTGTATCTAACACAGAAGCAGCAGCGGGGGTGAGCGCTGCTCGGTTGCCCACAGGGTTTTGCAAGGCCAGGTAGAGCAGCACGGGAAGAACAAAGAGTGATGCCAGCCCGGGGATGTTCTTCACATCGCAGCCACAGATCCTGTCTAGCAACCATCACGACAACTCCTAACCCGGCTGCTGGTTTGCTCTGTCTTTCAATTAGAAATAAAGAAAATGAAGAAAGCAAGGCAGCTTTCCGGATGCCTGGAGCCACGCAGCAATAATTGCTTCCAAATCTTAAATGAAGCAACCTGCCTTCAAAAATAACTGCAAAGAAGTGCATTGCGGTTGCTCAGGAAACAGGCTCTCTTCCCACCTTCCCTGGTGTGGGGTTTTTTCTTTCCTTAAAACAATAAAATATTAATGAAACAAATGTAGTGGAAAGCACAGCAGGCACAGCTCCATCAGTAACACACGCTGCAGCTGCCACGGAGGGCGATCTCCACAGCGACCGGCCCCACGGACCCAGGATTTCATTATTCCATCGTGACATTTCTCATCACAAGGACTAGGCATAACATCAGTCCCCAGGTGACTGTAATGCATGTGTGGTGGTGGTTTGCAATGGGAGAGACACCAGAATTAGCGGCTGGATTGCCTCAAAATCTATGTTCCAAAGGTTAAGAGATGAATACATCATGTCCAGGTCTACGTGTCCAGCACCCTCAGGTCTGGGTCCAGGTTACAGTCCCATCCTGTGTGACCTTCAAGTCACTTCATTCTCCTCTACGTCACCCACAGACTGAGGTTAACAGTATTGTCCAACTCCAACTTTTCTCTTCAGGCTCCTTTATACAAGGGAATCATCCCAGAAGAGCTCACTGACTTTACATTCACATCCAACCTAATACACATTAGCTTTCAAACACTCAGTGGCTTTTATCCAGTTAAAGTGGGAAACACTGGAGGAGAGCAGTGCAGCTTGCAACACAGATGCCCTCCTATTCCAAGCCAGGGGACAGCACAGATGTCACCTCTGAGCATGTGACAGCAGGAAGGCAGCCCTCCAGCACAGCAAGGGGCACAAGAGCTTCACAGCACATGAGCTAAGAGCCACGGAGGGCTTCTTGTTTGCTGTGTGCCCAAAGGCAGACACCGAGCTCCCTGCACCACCACGTTCTCCTGCGCACACACACAGCTAAGCTCAGTCAACAAGGAAACTTGCACTTGAACATCCTGAACAACCTGCAGAAGTACCACCTCAAGCTGAAGAATCTTTCATAAGACATGAGAGGACCTGCAGAGTGGTGCTCAAATGGCTTTACAGAGAGGAAATAACAGTATTTGAGGACATCTCCTTAGCTCCACTTACCTTTTTTCTCTTTTTCTCCTCCACAATGCTTAGATTTCTACTTTCTAAGCATTGTATTGAAACAGCAAAAGCAAACATCTTACAGTGAAATAAACCAGCATTTACAAACACTTTGTCCTGAAAACCTCCCCATCTCCGCAGTTAGGCTGCTCACGCTTCTTGCATTTGGTAATCCGCACAGGAATTAGTGCTGTTTCTTAGCCAGCTCTTGGATTTAAATCAATTCCCCATGGCAAGCTCTTGGCGTTCATCTGGTAGGCTTGTGGGGGTTATAGACAGAGGAACCTTTGGGACAGGAAAAGGAAGTTATTTGCTTACTTTAAAGAAAACTAACAATCTTCCCCTTTCTGGAACCTGACACTAAAAAGCGATGAAGATTCAGCTGTTTCTGGAGGATCTGAATGTCAGAAAGACATTAACAGATACTTCGGTGTAAAACCAGGTAATCTGTACACACATACACATGCTTTTCTTTATTTACACAGGTAAATAACTACTATGAGCTCTCTGAGCACAGCACAATGCGAATGTGACCCGAGCCTGCTGCTGTCATTATACTTACAACAGTGAGTACATACAAACACTGAGTACAGAAAACTGCAGACATTCACTACGTGTAGATGGGAAGAGCAGCACTGCACTTGGAATAAATCAGCAGAGCCCAGGTAATTCCCTTGTATGGTTCATCTGACAGCAGCCATCCAGAATTCATTAACTCCAGCCAGTTTTGAGGAACATCCCCTGCAGTATCCACTGTGAATTTAATTAAGCGCAGGTATGTTATTGATTTACAGCTCAAATAATCACAGTTCCCAACACACTTTGGAAATGTCACTGGTTTATGCCTTCAACAAGGCTGCTTCTTGCAGATCAGGTGAACAAGTTCAGTTTTCTCCTTTTTTGCCTTTATGAAAATCTTGACATGACTTAATGGAATGTGAAACAAGAGAGCTCTAGGGATGGGGCTGGAAGGGTGGTAAGCATTGAAAAGCAGGATTATTTATGGGGTTTATTTAGCAGATGAGATTTTCCTTAGACAGGAAGAAATACCACAGCTAAATACCTTGTTTTCATGGAAACTGCATGGGGAATTGAATTCATGAGGCTGAAGGGAATAAGAACAAGTGAAAAGAGGAGGATGGTAAAGAAGCAGTCAGCTGCTCATGATCTCCAGTTGCTGTTGCTTTACCTCGCTAGTCACAGAGCTGCCTGGTTTGAAACCAACTTTATTACCAAGTTATAGCATGCTCTGGCATTGAGAAATGTGTAATGACTAGGTGAGACTGTACCTGCTCACCAGCTAAGAAGCAAATGACTGAAGAGGAGATACCCAAATCTGCTCCTTTGTCCAAAGGTATTGCTTTGGCCATTTTATGGGAGACAGAAAACATCAAGCATGTTTTTAAGTCTCAATCCACATTTGACATTCTGTCTTCAAATGCCAAGGACTGTAGATTCACCAGATATAACTGCACTGCAAATAAGGGACTTCAAGTCACAAATCCCAGAATGCTCATGGGACACCAGGCAAGGATAACAAGAGAGCTGTGCTACAGCCAAGCTCTCACTCCCACCCACCTCACCTGATCTTCAATACACCATTCATCAAACCAAGCATACAACAACCCCTGCAACTGAGATGGGAGGATTCCCTCACCTATCAGCACAAAAAGCACTAGAAAAAGTGGTTCATTTTGAACTAGTGTTCCTCAGACCTCTGGTGCTGTGATTTAAATACCATAGTACAAAAAGTAAAGTCCAATTAAACACTTCCTTTATAATCACAACCTCAAGCTAATGCCTCAGTGGTTAAGTACAAGTCACGCTTTATAACTGGGCATTCCTTAATTAGCTACATGCGTCAAAGTTATCTGTGCTGGTGTGTTTCTTCCACTGATGATGTACAACTTCAGCACTTTCTTGTAGCATATACCCATTTTTCATTTCCCCACAAGGCTGTGGACATGTGAAGCTTCCAGCCTCACTGCAAGGCTGGTATATTTATTACACAGTGTTATTTACAACAGCCCTACCATGGTTGTATTGGACAACAGCAGCACTGCTAAGAGATGGTATCTGAGGAACTTAAAAGGCACCATATTTCTGCTGCAGCTCTTATTCTGACTGGTGAGCTGAGAAGTCAAGATGCCCAATGTTAGATCAACTGGGAGGGCAAAGTGGTTTCATTTTCATTTCAAGCTGCAAAATGAAGACCTTTAAAGTATCTATCACTTTTATTAGTGTTTGTTAAAGCACTAATGTAGCAAATCACTTGGAATCCATGCAAAGGAAAATAGCAGGGTGATAGGTGCTAGGAGAACACCAAGTATTTTTATTTTACAACAGCACAAAGAGACATTGTGTGTGCTTAGGCCTGCACAAAACTAGGTCCTGTGTAACTCTGCAGGGAGAGGCAGTTTCTGCGTTTAAAGAATCCATCAGTAAAATTGCACTTGATGACTACCAGAAAAAAACCCTTTCATTTCACTTTTGGAGGTTACATGTGAGAGGAGAGTCACTGTTACAGAAATGCTGAAAACACACCATAAAAGAATTATTTAATTTGAAAAATTATAGTTAACTGGATGGTTTGAGTCCCTATCAGAAGAAAGCACCTTTCCCCTGGACACAATGTAAAACCAGCACTTACTGGAACCTGGAACTGCTGTTACCAACTGTTGCTGTTAACCAGCGCTGTGTGGTTTAAGGGTTAAGTTCACCTGGACTCCAGCTACGTGTGCTTTGCTCTGCTGCACAGACTCCTACCTTCAATAAACCCCTGGGGGGTAAAATACCTAAATGGACAATCCCCAGCTCTAAAGACAGCTCTGGCTTGGAGTTAGTGACTGCTCCTCTTCAAAGTCTTCACCATTAAGCTTCAAGAATCTCAATAACCCTCAGAAAATGGAACTGTTTCCATTAAACACTATTAAGGGTAAATCACAATTACTGAGGTTTCTCTAAATAACTGAATATGATCCAATTCAATGGCCCACGACTAAAGTGAAATGTTCAGCAGAGTCCTCTAAAAGGCATGAGGGAGAACATTTCACTCCTCAAACAACAACACGTGCAGTTCGAAACCGGTCTCATTTCACATCACAGCTAATAGTCACCCCCTGTTTTTCCCTCTCCTCTACAGCACACCACTCATTACTTTAAAGCTCCTCTTTGGAGCACAATCAAAAAGCTTTTCAATTTCTGTAAAGAAATATTTGCCTCCCCCCAGTTATGCTCATCTCTGGTGCTCTCTTCGGGCTAATGTGTTTATGAAGTGAGGTAGAATCTCTATTTTATCAGCATTATTCATCGCTGAAACTGTTCCGTTTGTTTTCCAAACAGAAGCAGTAAGAAGGAGGCTCGCTCCTATTCTGAGACCTGCATCTCCACAGCAGATTAAGTGCATTTTTTAACACATCAGTGCCAAGGGTAGAAAGCCAAAGGAGTTCAAATAATAAATTGCCTGGCTGGACAATGGTTATTTACATCCATTTCTACATAAGTTACGTTTTTATGAGCTAAGGAGAAAAGAAAGAGAGCAAAGTGAATTCTTATTTTCCTGTCAAACCCAGGAGAATTATGCTATTTAGAAGCCTCAAGGGAATCACCTAAAAACCCCACAGCAAACAGCACCTCTTCCTAATGGGGCTGATTTGCAGAGGACTGGAAGGCTGTAACTCAACTGAAATTGGTGGGAACACCTTGTTGTGTGGACACTCCAAAACCGAGGTCCAAAATAGCTCCAAATCAATCTCCTGTTCCTTTTCTCTCTTAATACTTTGTTGCCATACTTTAAATAGGAGGCAGAGAAAGAGTTTCTATCAGGAACTTATTTCTCCTTAAAAAGAAACAGTTTCCCAAATTGCTGCCGTCCATGATTTTACTGCAAGTCTTGGGTATTTGATACTCTCCTGAAAGCTTCCCCATCTCGGAGCATGCCGCTGGATACAAACCTCTGGATAAGAAACGTGTTTAAGGAACACATTTCTCTTCCTCGATTTTATTTTCCTGCCATGAACTTTAATCCAGTCCTGTAATTTGGGGCCACGAAGGGAAAGATTTCTGACTCATGGTTTTTCATTGCTTGGGGCTGGCAATCGTGACGTTCAGTGACTCTGATAATTGCTTGGATTTCAGGTCCTGAACGAGAGAAAACAGAACCCGAGCTCCAGCATCATGCAGTCACTGGTTCCTAATTAGATCTGCTCTTTCAAACGCAATTAGCTTGGTGCAAAATGGGATAACAAGTCATCATAAAACCAACGAGGAAACAGTCCCACAACTAACCACATCTTTGTGGTTAACCCTTATGTATGTTAGCAGCTTGGATTCCTAACCAGCACCACCGGGCTCTCCTGCAACCCAGACACACTGTCTGTCCCCGAAATAACCCAGATACCCAGTCTTGAGGCATCACCAGCCATACTCATGCACAAAGCTTTCCTGGTTTTCCACTGCCAGCTTTGACAGAGACATGCCCATGATTTCAGCTGAAGCTATTTGATTGTATTCCTGATTTACAGACCCTCAAACTTAAGATCTTAACTGACCTCAGACTAAGCACATGGCTCCAGAAAATCCAGTCAACACAATTGCTTCCCTGTTGTCTACCACCTCCAAAAAGAATGGAGCCCTCATCTGCTTTCAGAGGGTGTGATGACACCACATCAGAGGCGGGAAGTAACTGTTAAATTGTTTGGTCCATTCTTGGCAAGTGTTTTGCAGATCAACTCACATCATGTTACACATGGTTCTAAAGTGTTAACAGGACCCAGAACCATTCTGTTGCTCAGAATTTGCCAGTCCTTTCACAGTGAACAGATACTGACCCATACAGATCTATTCCAGCTAACATACCCTTCTAATTATTTCCCAAGAAGGGAGCACCTTCTGTTATCCAAGCCCAGGTGCCCCAGGGCTATGTGACAGGAAACTGCAATGGATGGATATGGGGCCTTCACATTAGGAGTAAGCACTTCCAGAGAAGACTGGACTCATCACTGGGAAGTCAGCACAGGGCTCGTGTTCAGGCAAGAGTCTGCTCACGCTGGGATGGCACATGTCAGCTGAAAGGCCTTAGGCCACCTCTCTGGTGTATTATTCACACAAGGAGCACTGCTCCAAGGACTGCTTCCTACGTGGATCCCTTACATCACAAGCTGCAGCGGTCACATCTTGTTTCAAGGGCTGCATGCATAACTAAACACAGTCACAGAGAACACATGAACACCTCCCTTTAACACTGAGATCCAGCTCTGCAGCCAAACGTATTACCTTTCCCGACTCATTACTGGACAGATCATGACATTGATTTTGTTTTTCTTTTAGATCTGTGACATTTAAACACAGCATTACTCAGAAAAAAACAGTAACTTTCATCAGATAATAAGAGGAGAAAAGCAATACATATAATGGAAATGGAAACCACAAAACGTGAGATTAATGCAGCCCAGTGGAGGGTCCCGGCTTGTCTCCCAGGGCTGAGCAAGCCAAGCTCTCGAGCCTCCTCTCACTGGAGAGGGTCTGTTCCTCTTCTCTGCAAGTCCAGTCTGGAATGTACCAGCACATGGATCTGCAGGTCCTGCAGTGAATATTCCCAACAGATCTATGGAGATAGAGCAGGAACTTCACATTCAGAAATAGCAAATTTTCTGCTTGGGTTTAGAAGGGGGAAAACGTTTCTGGTCTGCAAGTCTGGTCCAGATAAAACACTGCTTTAGAACAGACTTGGAAGGCAAAGCTAATGAAATGACACTGAGGTAGGGAGAAATGCAGGAGTGACAGCATTCTCCCTGGCCCGCAGAGACAGCACGGAGTGGAACAGCACAGCACGGCCCATGCGTCACGGGTGTCAGCCACTGTTACTAAGGGAACGGCACCACATAACCCGGCTGAAGCATCCACATCCAGCTCCTGGCAGAAAAACCTGTCCACAAAGATGCTCCAGCAGCCACAGAGCTGCGTCATTTCATTGTGCTCCGACTGACAACACAGGACTGGTGAAACCCACTCAACAGCAGCCTGGAGCCCAAAGGAATTTGGACTTTCTGTCCCAGCGTGACACACATAAGCCACCCTGCTCAGTCCAAAGTGAACTTGTACAGCTCTGAGTCACAGAGCAAGAGCTTTCAGAAATCAGACAGGATGAAAGAGTAACTGGAATGTAACTGGATTATAAACTGGGTTGAGAACAAATACAAAAACATCTGCAGTCATTGCTTCCCCACGAGGCTAAAAATGTCAGCACTGTTTTCCTTCTCTCAGCTCACACGGGTAAAGACCATAGGCTGTAAGCAGAGCCATTGTGGTTACAACAGATCTCTCCCACTGGGTGAGCAGAACCCACCTGCAGAGAGGCATTATTCCTCCAGGAGCCAACACGGAGCTGTCCCGTGGCCAGAAAATGGCATTTCCTTCAGGAGCTTGCAAAGGTGAGCTCACTGCTTCAATACCCAGTGCTCAGCATGAGAGACAGGTAGTGCTGAGACTGTATCTTCTACCTTAATACAGTTTTCTGTGGTTTCAGGCTGACCTTGGGGCAAGAAAGGGGCCCTCACCCTCTGGATGCCAACTTATCTCCATAGATTCAAATATGTAAGCTCCTCTAGATTTGCAAATGAACTCTACAAAACATGAGCTACTCTTCTGTCCAACTGCATCCTGGGGATGGAATCCAGGACCATGAAGACATATTTTAAGGGACAGACAGTGAGGAAACCCCTTCAGGCTCAATGCCCTGCAGTGATCTGACATGAAAAACTTCCTTCCGCTTAACAGATGATGCACTTAAGTTCTGCTCAGAGATGCCTTGGGATGCACATCTCAGCCTTGGAGCTTCTTACGCTTACCCCATGTACCACAACAAAGCAGTACGGAAGCAGGGAGTAGGAAAAGTGGCACCTGCTATTTAACTGACACCTTCAGCCATTCGGGACCTGGGAGAGCCAGGGAATTTTCAGTTACTGATGCAGACAGGCCCTGAAAATCAATTACCATGTATTGAAGAGACTCTTGCTAAACTCAGCCTTGCAGGAGAGTAAAATGATTCACAAGAATTCTATATTTATAACCAAGATTCACTGAAAATGACTCATGCCCTGAGCCAATCTAATTTTAAAGGGAAGGGAAAAACCTCTTGAAGAGGCAGATGAAACCAGAATGGGGGAAGGAAGAGAAGTGCCCCAGCCAGGAGCCATTAGCCACATGTAGTAGGAATGCTTTCTCCATTCACTCAGCTGAAGTGATAGCAGAACATTCAGCATCACCTGCTTCTGGTCCAGAGTTAGTGAAGTCCTATGTTCAAAGCAGCTGCAGGCTGGAAGCCTTCCTTAGGACAGGTAGGATTGCTGGGCAGTAATAAGGCCGCTCATGGAGAGTTATTAGCTCTTCAGACCCTACACAATTCAGAACACAAACCCCACTGGAATCACAGTGGAAGGCAGGGAGAAACATTAAGAAGATTTTAGAGTATTCCTAATTTTGGCTGAGCAGACTCTTAACAGAAATAGCTGCCGCCCCACCAGCCCTTACATCAACACTGCAGCACATCCTGCAGGATGCAGCTTCCAACCTGGAGAACAGCTACACGTCACCAGGAGCTCTCCAGACCAAGCACACAGCCTGCAGCATGGGCACGGGCTCAGGCTTCCCTCCCCTGCTCCCAGCTCAGGACCATTTGCCTGTTACTTTTCCCCCTCTGTATAGTACAGATATACTGTAGCTAAAAGGGGAATGTTTAAAATAACCACAAGCTAAAGGGAGGAAACAGCTACAGTCTGTATTAATAGCAATAAATGTTAACCAGAAAATATGGCTGAGTCTTACATTCCTGAATATGCAGGGATGAACATATTCTCCTAAGCTGTAAGTAAAGGATAACCTTGGAAACAGCAAGCAGGCTAGTGACAGATTAGCCTTACATACATAACAACTACACACAATAGGGCAAGCTGGACTTTCAGCGGTGTAACAGGAAAAGGTAACCATGCTCCGAGTTTGGCTTTCAGTAACATGTGTCAATGCTGCTTTGCCTAAACAGCCCACTTACCTCCAAAGCCAAATCTAACTTCCACTCTTCTTAATCTCTATGTTTGGCTGCAAGTCTCCGCTCAGTGAAATCCAGACGTGTCTAATGATGGCTGTTCTCCAGCCACCCTCAGCATCGCTCCCAGTTAAGGCTTCAGTTTGAAGCATGAAGAGAAAGCAGCCAAGGACTCACAAGCCAACACACATATTTACAATTGTACATATCTTGAATCCTCAGCACTATCTTGCTATGTTTCTTCTCCAGATACCAAAGGTTGATGGATAGTGTTGAATTTTTATTGGCCCTAGTAAATTATGGGCTAGATTTCAGAGCTATTCAACCAGCATTCAACAATTCCTTCTCAGGCCCTGAAAGAAGGGGCTAAGTCTCCAAAGGAGTACTTGGTGTGAACTTACAGGAGCTGATCTCTATTGAGAATCCAGCACCAGACCATCCTTCATCCATCATCACAAAACACAGATCGGTCATTTTGGCATGGTACTTATTTTGGATAATGACGTTTTAATCTGAGTTACTTTCTTATTTGTAATGTACACACGAAAGTGGCAAAGGAAAACAAAAGGTGACATGGACCTGAACTCCATCATTTCTAGTATTTAAATCCCTGCATTTACTTCTGACAGCAAATACATTTCTACAGGAGAAGTAAGATTATGCAGTGTTAGCCCTTGTGTGTGCCATTTACCACATAAGGCGATGATGTGACTGCTGTCTTCATGTACAAATTTCCGGGTGACAGCTTCTTCCATGATCTGCTTCACCTAAAACAAACAGAAAAAAATGGTTTTAAGATCCCAGCGCAAACCAGCACAGTTATTACAAACGATGCTCTCAAAGCTCTGCTGCACCAGCCTCTATACAGAAATAATACAGTACCTATAGAAAAGACAAGAGCTTCAGGTTTTGCTTCAAGACACAATTTAACAATTACAGCAAATAAAATCATTGTATTTATCACACTTCTTACTGATTTAAACAAAGTTCCTCTCCAGTTTCAAGGCTGATGAGTCAAGCCCTAGCGGGAATTCATTGCAGATTAATGACTTTCAAAAAATTAAGGAAGAAAACAGACAAACTCCATTCATCTGCAAGCTTACTCTCCCCCCAGTGGCTTCCTCAGCCTGACACCAGATGAAACCTAGTTGCCTCAACCAGCTCATTTATCAGACACTCATTCCTTCCTGGCCACAGAGCACTTGCTTTTCCACATACAAATCCTCAATCATTTTTGGCTTCTCATTTGTGAGCTATAATTACAGGGGTAGAGACACTCTGCCTAAACAAATGCCACATCACTTTCAGTATATTCAAGTAAGTGCTGCTGTGGCAGAACATCTCACAAGATACTCTTCTTCCTGGTTTTTAACTTGAAAACACATTGGTTTTTTTGCAGCAGCCCTGGAATCCAACACATAGTATCTGGCACTAACCACCACGTGCTACTCGTTACCACCAGGCTCAGCAGCATGGCCTGTGTACCAGTGCAAGCTGCACAGCAACGGTCACCCCCTGCTGCAGGGGCTCTGCGTGCCGGGGAGACTTCAGTCCGTGCTCCTCAGTAGGGTGGCAAGTGTGCACCCAGCTCTCATTAGGCTGCAGCTGGTACCCGAGATAAGCAGTTTAAAGCTAGCTGGGTTACCATTTGCCATGCTGACAGGTCCAAAGGTTTCAAGCCTTTCCACTGGAACCAGGAGAAGCTGCAGGTGCAGTGCTTGATCAGCTCGCGCTGCTGTGATGATGGGGTGGCAGCTGCCTCTGAAGGTGCCTTCTCCAGTTTGGAGGGCTTCCTCCTCCGGTGCCACTACGTGTGAGGCCAATTCTGGATGCTGTCACCAAGCGAGTCTTCCCCTGGCACTCATCCCAAGGCCTCCATGCCCACTCCTACACCCCCAGCCCGGCTGGCAGCAGTCTGCAGCTCCAGCTCTTGCTGCACGAGCCTTTCAATACATGGAGTTCTCCTCACCCCAAATTCTGGATCAAGTGGAATTTGGGCTTCTTACCAAACACGAGCCCTCTGGGTTGCAAAGAAAACACTGGCGGGGAGGGAGGAAGCAAACACATAAGAAGCTTTGAAAGTAGAACATGTTTTATACCTGAGGACTTCCAAGCAAGTCTCCTGCACTTTACAAAACCTGGCTCACTGTTCACATACTGAAGCTTAACAATATGAACTTCTAACAAGGCACTTGGTTTCTTTCTGTGGCATTTCTGACACACCTATTAGAACTTCAGACCTTAAAATAAAGCAGTGGGAGGCGGAGGAGCAAGAGGGGATCAAGAAGGAGGAAAGGTGTGAGAAGGTCTCGTGGATGGGAGCTCACACAGGAAGCATCTGATCACCCTGTCTATGCAGCCGTCCCCTCCTCACGTTTTTATTCACATCATTATTGATTTACAAGCTTGATGTCTGTTTGCCTTGAAAGAAACCCAACAAAACTTGTTCCAGACCTCACCTAGAGGTTTGAAATCATCTAGGGAAGAGCACATAGACAGCAAATGGCAGGGGACAGGACAGCTGCACAGCTCTGCTGTTTAAATTCCAGCTCAGATCCTGACCCATGCTTCCACACGTGGGAAGCGGCATGTTCCAGGAAAGCCAGCTTGCGGGAGAAGCACAGGGATAGTGCAGCTCCATCCCCTGCCTCCAAGCCAGCTCATGCTGCCTCAGCCTGCCCATCTGCGAGAGGAGGACAGCGACCCAGCCTTTGCAAGCTGTTCTCATCCACTGGATGAGGACTGTATTTAATCTACCGAGTGCAGGGCCTGATTTACTACAGGGAAAAGTACTTCTGGGTGCCCCCAGCATTGAGGCAGACAGAAAAAGAAGCACAAGAGAGCTGCACCAGGGTAAGTCATGCACTTGTGACTCAAGATCTCAAGGCATTAATTCAGGCACCATTCATACCGGAGACTGATTTCAGTCTTGGCTCCCCAGAGAGAAGTAACTGGAATTCAATTCAGGGAGGAAGAGTTTACTAGGAGCAAGAGCTTTGGAGCTCAGAGGCCAATTCCCTGCTATCACGCATTCCCAAGCGTAGCCCAATCGTTACTCTTTATTAGTTCAGTATGATATTTAAAGTGTATCCAAAAGATCAGAAAGAGAAAGGTTTCAGACGCAGTAAGGACCCCCACTTCCATACAGCAGCACCACATAGTCAGCCCATCACCAGACTTTGAATCCAGGACCTCTGGAGGCAGGCGCCCAGTGTCTCTTCCCAACTGCCACTGACTACAGGGAAATCTTTGCATGTGTTCTGGAGTTCGGGAATGTTATTGGAACATTTTCAGGGCACAGACAGTAGATGTGAAGATTCAAAAGCTGGAATGCAGCGTTCTTCAATCCCACGTCATTCCTCGCTGCCAGGAAACTCGGGGATGCTCCAGGCAAGGAGCTAAATCAAATGTTTCAAAGCTGAAAAGGGGTGGGAAGACAAAAAGGGGGGAATATAAGGGGATTGGAGCACTGCCGATCTGAAGCCAAGCTGAGAACATTGGGGCTGTTCAGCCTGGAGAAGAGAAGCTGTGTGGAGACCTCAGAGCAGCTTCCAGTGTCTGAAGGGGGCTACAAGGATGCTGGACAGGGACCTTCATCAGGGACTGGAGGGACAGGACAAGGGGTGATGGGTTCAAACTGAAACAGGGGAAGTTCAGGTTGGACACAAGGAAGAAGTTCTTCCCTGTGAGGGTGCTGAGGCGCTGGCACAGGGTGCCCAGAGAAGCTGTGGCTGCCCCATCCCTGGCAGTGGTCAAGGCCAGGTTGGACACAGGGGCTTGGAGCAACCTGCTCTAGTGGAAGGTGTCCCTGCCCGTGGCAGGGGTTGGAGCTGGATAAACTTCAAGATCCCTTCCAACCCAAACCAGCCTGGGATTCTATGAAATGGCACAAAAGGTTTTTCTCTATTTCCCTTGCAATTCCCTTGCAGCTCTTTGTGGGGAATGGTGCTGTTGTGTCGCTGTGCTCTGGAGAGGCGCTTGTCAATGAAGCTTTCCGAGCACAAGCCCACACACACCCGCTTGCAGATACCAGCAGACCTGACCAAACTGCAAATCGATCTCACTAAAAGAAACAGCAACAGCCCATGGCCCGTGTTCACCCTCCACCTGCACAGGTAAAGAAGTCTCTCCAGCATCCTGACCTGCTGCTGGTGCAAGGGATGGAGCTGCCCACAGGACTGAGGTGCCTGGAGAGAAACCCGCTTGGGTGGGGAGGAGGCAGCAGAGTTGGGCTGAGGTGACACAGCTCCCTCCATTGCCTCAGAGGCATCAGCTTCTGCACATTACAGTCTCCACTGAGGGAAGCATCGGGAGCTTTAGCACACACAGACTCACACGTCCTGCTCTCCCTGGGAAAGGCAATAGGCTCCGTCTGCAACCACTGGAGAGCGAGGATGGGAAAGCTCTGGCACCCAGGTAAAGATGCTGGCATGTGAGGAGTGAGGAATCCCCTGCAGCAGCATTGTTCAGGTAGAGCAGAGCAAGCTCCTGGAATAGAACCTGATGAGCGTCTGCACAATGCTAGAATGGATCATTGCTCTTTCTCCTACATCAGCCAAAACTTTCAGCAGCAGTCAGACACAGGTCAGAATACACGGATTAGTTAATAAACTTCACCAAAGAAAAACACAAGATAAATGCCTTTAATTTTTTCTTTAATTTTTGTTATAAAGAAGCTTTAAAAACTGAAAGAAATCCCCATTTTGCAGCAGCTTTCAATTCAAGGAAATGAATGCAACTAAGACACACATGCACTGATCATATGCTAATGTATTCACAAGCAGAGGGCTGGAAGGGACCCATAGGTCTTGCCTTTTCCATTCCCTGCAACCTTCAGGGTTAGGAACGACCCTTCGAGCCAGCACCCCTTGTTCAGAACACAGGTTGCAGAGCATTTCCCAACCATGCATCAGGATGGACACTGAGGAAGCACCATGGGGGCAAGGCAGTGTCTGAGGCAAAGAGAGGTGCTCGTAAAATACTGCCATAACCAGCACCCTCAAAGGAGGAAACCCTATGTCTGTGCCTTCTTTAGCTTGCGTAGTTACTGTTCATCTCATTTATTGATCACTCCTGCTGCACTGACTTTGTTACTCCTGATGACACCTGGGTGCTGTGCACACAAGCTGTTAAATAAGTACTGTATTTCTGCTCAAAAGTGGCTGCATTTTAGTTGTAAGTTGAGCAGTTGAATTTCTGAAGTGCTCTGAAATGTTTCAGGGTGAAACTGCTCTGGTTATTGTTATCCTGCTTGTTTCACAGCTAGAAAGAGTGCTGTGTTTAAGCCCAGAAACGGCAAAACACCTCCATTTCAGCAGGTAGAAGCAAATGGCCAGAGAAAAGGCTGGTTTACGAGTCTGTTTGTCACAACAGATTTTCCTGCAGAGAGAGATAAATGTTTGAAATGTGAACTTACAACAGCCTCAGCACGAATGCTGCTAGAGTCAAATTTTCAAAACACATTACATGTCCTCCTTTCTATTACAGCCAACAAAATACACTCTTCACCAGTGGGAAATGAAAGTCCATCTGAGAAAAAGCAAACAACAGTAAATTTTCCCAAAGGAAAAAACAAAAGCTTTATCTGAGAGGGAAAGACAAAATGAAATCAAATAGAAAACCACTTTGCACCAAGTGACTTTGGAGACAACCATTTTATGTTTTGCAAAGACAACTGGATTTTAATAGGCTTGGTGTAAACAACACGCAGAGAATACGCTCACTCTGAGCTCCATTAGATACTGAGGTTCATGGAAAGAATCCAATGGGAGGAAGAGCCTGGGTTTAAAGGACTAGGAAAGGGAATGATCACTTTGAGAATGGACATGGGCTAGTCCAGCTTTCAAAACGAGACAAAACCACGCGTGCAGGTGTGTGAAACATCACACAATAAAACCATGAGGTTGAAAATTCTGTGGGAACAAAGCTAATCACTGTCGTTAAGGGCAGCATGATCTGGGGGTCGGTGTACAGGCGGTTTGCATCCATTCCCTGGCTCCACTGCTGGATCATTGAAAGGTCAAATCTCCCTCTCGGTGTCTCTGCCTCCTGATGCCATTTGTCCCCCTGTGAGCAGGACAAGCAGGAACCCCCTCACATCCATGCTGTGCTCAGGCAAGAGGCGCTGCCTTATGGTGCACAGAGTCAAAGAGCTCTCGTGACTATTTTAGGATGGAAAACTTGGGGCAATCCCCCAAAAGCCAAGAAACATAAACCCTCAAAAAGAGCATTTGTGAGGATTTGGAGAAGAAAAAAAAACCAAATCAAAACAAAACTGCAGAGGACATAGAAGGTACAAATAGCACTTTCAAGCACTATCCAAGTAATTTAAAAGCTCAAGTACAATTAAAAACATTTTAGAGACTACAAACAAATTAGCCTCATTTTTTAATTACATGCCACTTGTTCTCCTCGGCTCAAGCTGGCTTGGATCACGAAAATCCATTTCACTTTCAATCTCGTACATTAGCACAAGATTGCAGCGTTCAGCATTGGAAAACATCTCTCCAATTTATTTATATATTTAAACATTAACCCAGGAGACCAAGTGCTCACGCTCCCAACTCAAACCTTACTCCCGCTTGGCTCTAAAGTCCTCTTTTAAGCTAAAAGTTCTAAATGAAGTAGCAGGTTCGTGGCATTTAGCATGAGAGCAGGCAACAGGTAACACATGCTGTGTGCCCACCTCTGGGATCAGGCCCTGCTGCTCTGCAGGTGGTTCTTCACAAGCTGACCCTATTCCACCTCTTCCATTCAACCTACACTGACCAAAACAGCTGATATTTTGTGGCTTCAACACTAACAAGCACCAGATTCCTTGGCTGTAGCAAGCGGTTTTCACTCAAGCTTTAATGAGTCCTGCTCTCTGGCTACTTCTCATTTCCCCAGCTGTGAACTGGAGGAGCAGAAGGCACAGGAGCGTAGTTAGCTTTTTAAAATACCTTTTATTGCAGTGATGGACAAACATCACATCTTCGCTTAGCTCCTGTGTTAAGAACAGGCAGCTACACACACTCGATGCCACAAAAACACAAAATGTGGGACTCAGGTGTAGCGGTTACTCACTCAGCCAGCAGTTCCACCTGGAACACATCCACAGACCAAGGTGCGCCCACATCACCTGCACCTCTTCCCATAGCACTCCAAACAGCATCCCAACACTGTTCTCAGCTTGAACCTTGCTCCACAGCAGGAGCCACTCCATCCAAACACAAAACATGGCAGGAGCTCTGTCCTGCTGAGTGCATCCTCCCAGGGAAGGGGCATTGCTCTTTGCAAAGACCGAAGAGCCACTATAGAACCATGGAATGGTTTGTGTTCAAAGGGACCTCAAAGTTCATCCAGCTCCAACCCCTGCCACGGGCAGGGACACCTTCCACTAGAGCAGGTTGCTCCAAGCCCCTGTGTCCAACCTGGCCTTGAACACTGCCAGGGATGGGGCAGCCACAGCTTCTCTGGGCACCCTGTGCCAGCGCCTCAGCACCCTCACAGGGAAGAGCTTCTGCCCAAGAGCTCATCTCAATCTCCCCTCTGGCAGGTTCAAGCCATTCCCCTTGTCCTGTCCCTCCATCCCTTGTCCAAAGCCCCTCTCCAGGTTTCCTGGAGCCCCTTTAGGCCCTGGAGCTGCTCTAAGGTGTCCCCTTCAGGAGCCTTCTCTTCTCCAGCTGCCCCAGCCCAGCTCTCTCAGCCTGGCTCCAGAGCAGAGCTGCTCCAGCCCTCGCAGCAGCTCCGGGGCTCTGGCCTCACGCTGCAGCAGGACCACGTCCCCGTGCACCGGTCCACACACAAGTGGGACAGATTTGCCACCATGCCCGTGCGGCCACCAGGTGTTTGGCAGCTGATCTACAAACGGATCCCAGATTGCCCCAATGTCACACAGCTGCGAAAGACGGCTCCAGAGCAGAGCTGCTCCAGCCCTCGCAGCAGCTCCGGGGCTCTGGCCTCACGCTGCAGCAGGACCACGTCCCCGTGCACCGGTCCACACACAAGTGGGACAGATTTGCCACCATGCCCGTGCGGCCACCAGGTGTTTGGCAGCTGATCTACAAACGGATCCCAGATTGCCCCAATGTCACACAGCTGCGAAAGACCCACCCAAACCAACGCAGCCTCCTCCCCTGA
>NW_009942779.1:274-9733 GCF_000696875.1 Nestor notabilis | reverse complement strand
GAGCAGCCTGGGGTGCTCGGGGCCAGGAGAGGATCTGGTTCCCCCATCCTGGGGACCCCCCTGATCCTGGGGAAGTGCTGTCAGCACCCAAAGGCCCCAGATAGCCTCAGGGAGCTCAGTGACCCAGAGACTGAGATGGTCCTGTGGCACCCCGGTACACCAGGAGGTCCCTGAGGGCCCCAGGAGAGAGACTTTGACGGGGGTTCAAACCCCCAGGAGCACCCTGGATGTGTGGGAGAGCACCCTGGAAAGAGGTGCTGGAAGCAGGCTGCTGCCACGAGAGATGGTGGCCTTGTGTCCTGGGTTTGCTGCTCAGTGCCATAAGGGGGAAATAAGATGGTAATTTAAGATGCATTTAACCCGAAATCACAAACAGTAACTGCCTCTGTGGTAACCAAACAGCCCACCACACCCTAGCTCAGAGCGGAAATTGCTGGGAAGCTCAGCCCTTCAATCTGAAGTGTGGTGGTTTTATACTCGTTCCTAGAAAATCCAACCGCCTTCTCAGGTCTGCCATTAATGTATCTGCCATGTTTCATAGGACTCACGGGAAATGTGGCTTTCATAGGAACGGTCAACTCATTCTTTGATTCTCTGGTTGACTTCGGAAGAGTTAAGGATCTTCCTTCTTATGCACCTTTTCCTTGGGATACCTTCTGATGTGTTTGTGTTCTCCAGAGGAGTATTGCAGTCTGGAGTTCTTGGAGTCCTTGCTCAGGCGAAAATCACACCACTCACTTACAGTTCAGCTTGGTTGGGGACTTCAGCCCTTTTTCCAGTCAAACACAAACTCGCTGAAGATGGCCTTTCTACTTCAGGAGCTCCAAATCTTTGCTTCTTGCTCTCACAGAGCTGATACATATGTGATAAGCTTATTAGATATGGGGATGAAATCTCCTAGGAAAGTCAGTCATTTTCTAGGGGCTCTGACATCACCAAAAGCCCTGTCAGAGCAGCTTATGCAATCAGTAGCTAGAAATGTCCTCATCTAATTTATTAGAAGACTTCCTTGAAGTCAGCCCAAAAGCTTGAGCACAGGAAGCACGGGGTGGGAAGGGACTAATTTTCTAATTCCCAGTTTAGATTTACTCACTGCCTGTTCATTTCCATTTGTCCTTGTCTAATACTGTCCTTGGATGTTCAGCGCTCTCCTTCTGGAATGTATCCTGCCTAATGACAGGTTCCTCCCCATTTTTTGTGCTGGGCATGAGGATTATCATCCCCTTTCTGCTATGTTGATCCTTGAGGCCTTGCAATCCTTGAGATCCTGTAATATCCTGATTGTTATCCTCCTCTATTGCTTATGACTTGCAGCGAAGTTCATGACTGAGCTTTGAAGTCTTGACCCACAACATGAAGGACTTATTTGTTCTTACTTTACTCACACATATTGCGAACATCAGTCAGAGCTTTCTTTACTGTCTAGTCCTCTCCATTTTCCATAATCTGCTTATTATTTCTCGTATCCTTTTGATACCAGGAATTCACACTCCAGTTAGACATTACACTTTTTCTCTCTTGTTTTTCATGCTTCTTTGGGATATAAAGTAATTTTACAGTTTTCCCTAAGGAATGGCAAGCCTCTTCCATATTAGCTTTGAGTTCTCCCAGTTGATTTTGCTGCTGCTTAGAAATTGTTCTTCTTGAAACAATTCTTGAAAGAAGAACAAACCCTTCTGTTTTTATTCTATGTTAATTTAGCCTTCAACTCCACTTAAAAGGTATCAACTTGTCATCAGTCAATCCCCATGAATGACTTCCCTGCAATGCTGTCTCTACTTACAGTTATTTTTCTCTTAAAGGACAAAAACTGAGATTCAAGTATCTGACAGACCTGAGCACAAACCAGACTCACCTAGCCCAATGCAGAATCAGATCCACAGTGTGTTACAATACCTGTTTTCTCACAGCTCAGGTCCCTTAGACTTGCTCCTGTTCCCCAAGAAAAGCATTCCAGCATCCACTGTAACCATTTGGGGTGGTAGGTGCTGTAGGATGTGTCACCTCTGGACTGACAGCTGCTCCAAACACATGAGCACACTAAAATGTTATCACTGGAAAGGAGTGGGTTGCTCCCCCTCTTTCCCCTTTGGCCAAGCACCCTTGTAACGGCAGAAGGGAGGAGTTTCAGTCAGAGAGTGTCTCCCTTTTGCTGCAGAGCTGGACTTGGAGCTGAAGCTATAGTTGGAGCCGAAGCTGAAGCTTCCTCCACTTCCATAGGCGGACACATGCAGCCACCCATGGATCACTATGACCTGCAGCCAGGCAGAAGGTACAGCTGCAGAGGTATCTGCATCCTCTTGAAGTGTCAACCAAAATCACAAGGTTTAGAAAACCCCTGGTGAGCTTCTGCTGAAGCCTGAGGGAGCGTGGCTGTGCTGGGGCCAAGGCTTCTGTCTGGCTTTGCAACACACGTGACTCTGAATACAGTGCAGGTGCCTATGTAAATGGTTAGGGATCACCACATCTGCTTTTGCTCTTTGGTCCATGAATCCTGAAGCATAGGCGCTCCACACAAGTGGAAGACCCTGTTCTAGAGACTGTGTTTCCTACAGTGATTCAAACAGGCATGGGGGGAGATCTGGACTATATACCTGTTGCTGTTTAACCCTACCTGAAAACTAAGTACCATGCGTCCAGCAGGATGGCAAGGAGAGTTAGAAAAATAAAGTAAAACACATGGATTAAGATAAGACCAGTTTAATAATGGAAATAAAATAAAATATACTACTACTAATAATAGTAGTACTAATAGTAATGAAAAGGAGAGAACAAAAAGAGGGAGGAATAAAACCCCGAAAATGCACAGTGTAATTGCTCAGCACCCACAGACCCATACCCAGCCCATCACTGAGCAGTGATCAGGCCCTTCCCAGCCAGTTTATATCCTGAGCAGGATGTGCTGTGGTATAGAATACCCTTTTGGCTAGTTTGGGTCAGGTGTCCTGTCTCTGCTCCCTCCCGGCTTCTTGTACCCCTCCTCACTGGCAGAGCATGAGAGACTGAAAAGTCCTTGATCAGGATAAGTGCTACTTACCTGAGCAATAACTAAAACATTACTGTGTTATATCAGCATTGTTCTCAGACTGAAGCCAAAAAACAGCACTGCACCAGCTACTAGGAAGAAAACTAACTCTATCCCAGCTGAAAATATCCCTGTTTGAAGCTATGGTCCGGAAAAATAAATAATGGTGACCTGTCCAAATTGAATCTACGGGGCTTTAACAGTGCTGACCCATGAATTTTGATAAATACACTTCTGCTATTAATAAAGGCACTCAGCTGCTCAGCCATTGAAGGAGGTATAAAAGCTTTCTGGCTGAGCAGCTGCAATGCACATTTTGGTGTATTGCTTTCCATAAATCCATGGTTGGGATCCTCCTTGCTCTGAAGAGCACAGAGCTGGCACAGTCTGCTCCCGTATCTCTGTCTGGTCCTGACACAGGGAGTAAAAAAGCAGCACTAGCTGGAAAACCCCATGTTTCAACCATCTCCAGCTACATCCTTGTTGGTTTGTGTCTACTCAGCAACTCATTGCCTACAAAAAGTCAGTGTGACACAGGATCTGGACAGGGAGAGGATAACAAAGAACTGTGTCCCAGGAATATGGACCAAAAATCTGCTGTTAGAGTCACACACTTTAGCTTTTTAGCTTTTGACAGAAAACAGATGATGCTGCATCACTACAGGAGATGGGGAAGGCTGATGTGGTCAGGGGAGCTTTGCTATATGCAGCTTTCAGTGTTATTCACAAATGGAAAAATAAAGAGGTCAGTCATTTCAGTGTAGATAAATAAGGTGACATGGATAGTGAAATACCTAAAACAGAAGAGGCTGGACTTAAACTGGCTATTCAGCTCAGGAAAAAGATACTGGAGTCCTCCATGTGATGGTTCACCAAAATTGTAGCCTTGATGTGCAGCAACAAATGGCAGCAAAATGTGCCCATGTCATCAAGAAAGGCTTGGGGTCTCAAAACAAGAAAGAAGATGGCTTTTGCCTGCTCTGTAACACACATTTGTGCAGTTCTGGCCTCTGACCTGAGGACATAGTGAACTTAGAGAGTTGTGAGCAGAGCAACTGAGATGATCAAGGGGATGGGGCAGCTGCAGTATGAGGAGGTACTAGAAAGGAGGAGCAGAAAGGTGAATGTGGACCCTGTGCTCATCAGATCCTGTGTGACTAGAATTAGAGGCCATCGATGAGTCTGGTAGATTGCTTTAAAATGAATATAAAGGACTTTATGCAGGGCAGGGTGGAAGAATGATCTTCTGGAACTTGCTGCCACAGGAGGTTGTGGAAACAAATAGGATCAGCAGGTTTCTAAAAGGTGTAGCAAATTCATGAGCAGCAGGTCAACAGACATGCTAAAGGCAACAGGCAGGAATGTACTCGCTGAAATTGCTCTTACTGCTGGTGTGGATGCAGGAGGAGCACAATGAAAAATGAGTAGGCTTGTGTGCTCTCCCAGGTGGTGTCTCCTGTTGCGGAAAACATCCTTGGGAGAGAGGAACCAACGATGTTACCAGCAGAGTATTTCCTGTATTCTCACTTTCACCATCCCTAAGCAAATGCAGATCTTCTCAGGTGGTTGGGGTGTGACAAAAGACAGGGCAACCGTCAGGAAGAAAATTTTTGCATTTCTATTCAATTCCCATCTCTGAGGTGTAAATCTGGTCAATTGCCAGTGGGCAATGTCAAGCAGGAGTGACTCATTGCAAAGGGTTGCTAGTGGCACAGTTGCAGTGGAAAGCTGGCTAGATCTAATTATTAAAAAAGACATGGTCAGTCACAAAAAGAAGGTGGAAAACTAGTGCAAAGTAAATGTGGAAAGTTTCTGCTGAAAGGCTCCAGTATAGCACTAAGAAGGCATAAGTGGCCAACATCATGTTACCAGAGATCTGCTTCTTCTCCTCCCAGATAGAAAATCCAGGACCTGGATTCTGTTACGAACATCTTCAAAACCAGGGAATTCATAATGCTTAATGCCTCTTCAGTCAGGGGAGCTCACAGAATGAGAGCTGGGGTTCTCACAGGTCAGCTTTGAGGGGGGTCAGCAAAAAGGTTTTCTAAGATGTTTCTTGCAATGCTGAACTTCTCGTGATGGCAAAGGAGGGCAGACAATGTTTTAAGTTCTGTGAGTACTTGTTTTATCAGCCCTGTCCTGCCTGGAGGGGCTTGTATAGCTCTGCTTGATGTGGCTGCTGCGCTGGGAGCAGTCTCTGCTTTTAGGAAAAGAAGAGAAAATATTTGAAATCCTTCATCAAAATTGGCATTTTAGTGCAGGCTGACTCAATTTTCTGTCTTCTACAACCACTTTTCCCAGTGGCAAAATAGACAGTGGAGAAAGGTGGGAGGATTCTCAAAACTGTGGATTATAGTATATTTCTTTCATTCCAGTATTTTCAGACTGCTTGACTGAAAAAAATCCCCTTTACCTCAGCAAATGATTGAAGCCATCTCCAAATGGCCAGTATCTTTGGGAAGTAGTGGAGGGTGATGGGGTCACAGGAACAGGACAACAGGGTCTCTTATCAATAGTAGGGTAAAAGGGGGAACTTAAGGAACTTTAAACCGGTCCACTTCAAATCACAAAGAAACAGTGGGACATTTAATCGAAGAAAGAGATGAGTAATAACCATGGCCATTGCCAAGAATGAATCATTTCAGATGAGTCTGTTTTCCTTCTGTGACAGATGCTAGTCCTTGGTTCAACATTATTATTCGCTGTTCTTTCATCAATAACTTATGTGTTGTAATGGAGAATGTGCTTATTAAATTCTCACATGTTCCTGAGCTGCAGGGGCTGTGAGCACCCCAAAGCACTGGGTTAGAATTCAAAATGATCTAGACAAATCAGAGAGATCAGTTCAGTATGGAAAATTCATGGAAGAGTAACTGTCCAAGTACATGGCAAACAAACTGCTTACACAGCAGTTTTTCAACAAAACACCTATAGGTTGCACCAATCATGACTTATGCTATTGGCATATTGAATGCCAATATGGGATGTATAAACAGAACAGTTTGCAAAACACATATTTCCCCTCCTCTTTCCAGCAAGAGGATCCCCCAGCTAGTGTCCTAAGATCAGCTTCCAATAAGAAGTGAATTCTGTATCTTCCTACTGCTTCTTTGCTAAATTTTGAATAGGAAATTCCTGGTAAACTCCCCTAGGATGCTTGACCTCCTTCAGAAGTATGTATATCTGTGTCCCTTTCCAGGACACGCTCTCTAGGGCCATGACTATTTATCAGACACTAGTAAGAGCAGAGGTATCCAAGCTACCTGCACAAAGCTGTTTTCAACCATTCGACAGACTGATAAAAGCGTTGTGATCAGGCAAGTCACAATCATCAGGCTTCTTTCCTCCTGTCACTTTAGCTCCTCTTTGAATAAAAATGAGCCCTGAGATGTCACTTGCCTTGGTGACTATCATATAAAAAAGTACTGTGCTGTTCTGTGGGTATCTTTGAACCGTAGATGCTTTGTCCATCAGGAATGAGTGCTGGTAAGAGGCAAGAGAGGCCTCCAGATAGTGGAGACATCAGAACAGATAGTGGATACATCAGAACAGGCTTTTGTCTCACCTGAAGATGTTCACCCTCTCTCTTCCCTGAAGCTGCCCCCTGTGACTCCTGAGTGCTGCCACGGCCTGGATCACGAGGCTTTGTCCCCAAAGTCCACCTCCTCCACGTCACCTGCTGCCATATCTGTCTGCTGCTGCTGTGACAATGCAGAGTTTGCCTCCACCTCCTTCAGCAGCACCGTGGCTGCACCAATAGGAGCTGCAAAACCCGCCTGGGACAGCAGTAGGCTGAATATCTGACCTGCTGTGCTGCAGCCACCGCTGCCTGCCTGCAGGTCCCTAAGCACGGTGTATGCGTAAGAGTCAAGGCTGCTGCCTACAAGTCCCAAGGCAGCTGGGCAGGAACACTAGCTCGGGGAGAGCCACAGTGCAGGAAGCTGCTGCCAGCCTGTCTGGCCCCTGGGGTAGGCTGTGTGTTGGGGCACATGAAGCCATGGCCATCAAGGGATGCCCAGTGAAGGGAGCCCAGGGCTCACATGCTTGTGTGCTACAAGCCAGGACACACGGGGTGCCTGGCTGCTGGGGCACCCAGCACTGGAAATGCACTGCTGAGAAGAGCTCCTGCACGCCTCTGAGATGGGACCAGTGTCCCCAGTGTGCTTGGGACTGGGCCTGGCTTGAAGCCTGTCCTGGCAGGGACCAAGTCTTGGCCCTCTGCCTGGCCCCGATAAAGCACGGTGGCTTGAGGTCCCCATCTTGTGACAGCAGAATCAAATGACTGGGTCAAAACTCACCTGGCTCTTGGGAGTTCAGGGGTTCTTTGGCCAGGCAGAGCCCTGGGAAAGCGCTGCAGAGCCAGGATACAGCCCACTGCCACACAACGTGCCCTGCCTGAGGACACAACATGGTGTGGGAGCTGTTGGAAGCTTAATGCCTGTCATGGGCATTCTGCTCCATGAGCATACCATCCCCTCCATTGCTCTTACACCTTGCCTCTTAGGCATACACTGTGCTTAGGACCATGAGGATCCTCTGTGGTCTGATTTGGAGGAGCTCGAGTCTGTGCTGGTTTTGATGCTGGCTCTTCCCAGTGTTTCACATAGCAGCGCACCGCCTTGCACACCCCTGTGCCCTGACCGTTCCACCGTACCCCTTCTCACCCTGAGAGAGGAAGCAGAGGTTCTCTGTGGAGCAGAGTTATGTCTGGGTGATGTTGGCTGGAAGGGTGCAACCTGCTCCAACACCCTGCCCCATGCACAAGTAGATCAGGTAGCTCAGTGATGCCCTGACCAGCTTTCTTCTCCTCTCCTCACTGACCCGAGGTGGGGTGGGCATGTGCTCTTATGATGCCTGTGGTGCTCTGCAGGAGAAACCCTGAGGGTTGCAAGGTCTCCCTCTCTCTCTGGAGTCATTTGGGGTTTCTCCTGTCTCTGGTGCATTCACTGACGGTGACTGGAGGCCATGGGGCTAGGACAAGTATGCAGGGCCAGTGGCAACTTCAACTTGGCTCCATACTGCAGCTGTACCAGCTGCCCTGAGCTTTCCTGAACCTCCATCCCAGCCCCAAGCCCCCAGCCTGGCAGGGCCAGGGCAGCCTTACTCAGCACCTGGCAGGCTGCGGCCCCAGGCCTATCTGCTGCCCCATCTCCCCACCACACCCATGGCTGGAGGAGAGCCCACGACTCCTTTATCTGCCTCCTGCAGCTCCCGCGCCATGGCTGCCCTGCTGCGGGCTGCGATAAGGGGCAGGGGCTGCACAGGCACCAGCACCACGGCCCCAGCGCCACTTTGCTGCCTGCACTGACACCCCCTGCCCTGCTGCCTGCAGAGCAGGATCTGGGGCTGACCCTGGCTTCTCCCCTTGCAGTGCCCATGCCCGCTGTCTCGCAAGCCTGTAAGCTCCTCAGGGCCCCTCAAAAATCACACCCCAACAGCGCAGCATTAGGAGGAAACAGAAGAATTCCAATGATGCCACACAGTCCTTCGTGCTGGGGATGCACAAAGAGATGTCCTTGCACTTGAAAGTCCTCAGAGTGTCCTTGCTGTGCCACCACATAGAGGGTCACAGGCACTGGGAGTCCCTGTACCCACTGTCTCCCAGAAGCTCTTCCAGGAGGAGATGACATCCAATGATTCAGCCTGCATGGGAGTTAAGGGGTGCAAATGGCTGGTGGGCCAAGAGGGGATCCCAGCAAGGTGCTCTGGTGTGAAGGCCAGCACAGGCTGCGGCTTCAGGGAGCTCCTAAGGGGACAGACTCCAGCCACTCTCTCTGCGTCTTTCCCCGACACCAGGACCTGGAAATGCTCTGCTTTTCCCAGACCCCGCAGCTGGGAAAAGCAGCACCACCACCACCCAAATGCTGCCTCCTCTCAGAGACAGCAAAACCAGAGCCCATTTTTCCACTGCATGCCCACCTGGAAGGGGAGACCCTCAGTTCAGACCCGGAGCAGATCCCTCCCGATCCCTCCCTGCAGGCAGGAACCAGAGCAGGACGCCAGGGCTGGAGCACAAATGCAACAGATTTTATTTCAGATCATTTTTTTGCTTGCTGTTGGAGGCTGGCAGTGGATTGGGTCCAGCTCTAGCCATGGTGCCGTCTTAACGGTACTTGGCAGTCAGCACGCTGCCCACAGCACACAGGAACTTGTCCAGGGAAGCATGGACCTCCGGGGTCAGGACAGAGGGGTTGTGGATGGCCACCACCACCAGGAAGCATTGGCCCAGCAGCTGAAAGACAAAGAAGATGGGGTGAGAGGGTGAGATGAGGGTGTGAGGTGAGGGGAATGGACAGGGGGATGCAGAAGGGGAGCCGGGCTGGTCACTCCTTCCCAGATGCTCACTTTGAAGTTGACAGGGTCCACGCGGAGCTTTTGGGCGTGGAGGTCGCTGAGCTTGGAGAGGGCAGTCGCGATGTCATCGATGTGGTTGG
>NW_009942779.1:0-264 GCF_000696875.1 Nestor notabilis | reverse complement strand
TTGCCGTGCGCCTTGACCTGAGCAGAGCCTGGAGCCACATCAAAGTGGGGGAAGTAGGTCTTGGTCTGGGGGTAGGTGGCGAACATCCTGGGGGACAGATGGTGTCAGGGACAGATGAGACAGGGACAGGTAGGACACAGGGACAGTTGTGGAGAGCAAGAGGACCTGGGCAGGTGGGAGGCAGTCGAGGAGAGGCAGGAGAGGGTACGACAACGGGGATGGCACGTACCTCTCCAGGGCCTCGGCGCCATACTCCTCGGCATG
>NW_009942778.1:1343-1892 GCF_000696875.1 Nestor notabilis | reverse complement strand
AGCTGGTCTGGTCTGCGGGGAGGGAAAGGAGCCTCCTCGCAGCGGGAAGGAGAGCTACCATGTCTGCGTCGCAGCGAGGGAGAGCATGTCAGCCTGGGGTTTTTCCACCCAAATCGATGTAACCAGAGAAGCATAGGCACACCTGAGGACAAACCGGCCCCTCTGTGAGCGTGTAGGGGTATCGGCACCCCCCAAATGGATCTAGTCCTTTCCTAACGTAGGGTTTATATGCAGAATCTTTGGATAGCTGCATTTGCGTTCCACAAATCAGGGCTTGTCTTCTTCCTCTATTAAAGCTAACCTCCTTACGTTGGATCCTGGCTAGCCTTAGTAAGAAAATGAAGGTGACTATGTGGCATACACGTCATTGGCAGGTGTTTTCAGACTTGTAAAAGGTGATTTAGCTGGGTAAAAAGCCCTCATCATTACGTCCAGCCTTGGGGATGGCACAAAGGAACGGCCTGGTCCTTCTCCCACTGAAGACAAAAACCAACACTTGCTTTAATGGGGGCAGAATGTAAATAAATCCTGTGTTGGTGAGAGTTGGGG
>NW_009942778.1:0-1328 GCF_000696875.1 Nestor notabilis | reverse complement strand
GGCATAAATTAGAAACAATTACAAAAAGACCAGTGGGGGGAAAAAAAAATAAATAAAATTGGGAGACTGGTGATTCATTGGCCTAATTATCCTCCACAAGACGTTAGGGTATGGGTTTAATGTTGTGGGTTGGATTCTCCCTCCCCCAGCCTGTGTCTCGTCAATGCGCATTATCCATGGGGAAAAGGAGATGCAGGTCATGTTTAAGCAGCGTTAATGAGAGCACAGTATTTTTCCTGAAGGTTACATTAGCCAGGTTAGCAAATTTCAGGTAAAGTATTCTGGAAAACCTTCCATTTCTTGAGCTTTCCCGCTGGTAGCAGTTTTTAACGAGACTTGAAACATTAGGCAAACACGGAAAGCAGAATTCAAGCATCAGACGAACCCACTACTGTCAATAAGGGAGTACAATTTCAGCTTGACAGGAGTATTATAAGAATATACCCGCTAACGAGCAGCCTTAATTGGCCTGCATATTGTGGCTGTCACTGTTAAAACCTGTTCCTATACACTCCTCTTTTATACATCCTTTAAATGTATAGTTCTCCAAGGCAGTTAAGGAGACAATACTTTACACAGTGGGCTTTTGATTTTGGGTGGGAAAGAAATGGGAAGAAAAGGAAATGAAAAGAAAATAAGAAAACCTATTGAGAATATGGTATCAGTGACTGAAAAGCTATGTGGAAGTCAAAGCTATAGTAAAAAAAAGGCAACAGGCTTTTTCGGTTTCAGTGCAGTTTTGAACGTAAATTACTATTTGTCCATAGATTGCAATGGCTGGAGAGTTTTCACTGACATTACTATAATCAATTTTTTTAAAAAATTTACAGTGTTCTTTAGCAGATCCCACCTTTTCCTCAGCAGGACACTCTGTCTTAGAAGCATTTTTAATTTAGTGATTTGCAGGAGTTCACTGCTCGTCCTGGCAAATTGCTCACACAATAGAGTTTAATGTGTGGCTTCAGTTTCCAGTACAGGGTCATGCTCGTAAAGAATACAAATGAAAGAGGAGCTATTAAAGAAAAAAAAAAAAAAAAGTTACTGCGCATGTGCGATTGGCGGCTATTAAGTGATAACAATGCAACTTCAAGATAATAAAAGTCAAAATACTAAACAGGGCAGAGCAGACCATGCCATGATGCTGTGTCAAGTGCCTTATTTTAAAGAAGTTATTCCCAGCCTGAGTTAAAACCATCTAACCCGCAAACTTGAAGGTTAGACTGTTGCAGCTGAAAACTGCAGAAGTCATTTATTGTATATAGCAAAACCTCAAAAAGATCTTCCACATCAAGTTTCAATCGATAAAATGCTTCCTATTGTCGAACTCC
>NW_009942777.1:562-4698 GCF_000696875.1 Nestor notabilis | reverse complement strand
CTCTTGCCCTTCTCTGCTGCGCCGTAAACAGTGTCCGCCTGGGCAGCCGAGTGCACCGATGTCCAGGCGCTGGGCTTCCTCGATGTGAGGTACTCATGCTGAGTGCCTGGCCCAGTTCTCAGTGGGGCTGTTAAGGCACGAACAGGCGTTTACTGAGTAGCCACGATTCACATTTGCTGGTGGTGGTGGGTGAGGCGTCTCTCACCCATTTGCTTCTATGCGTCCTTGGTCAGCGTGTTGGCAAGTGGAGACATGATCCTTGCCAAGGCAAACCACGGTGGCCTTAATGTGGCTGGGCTGCACCTCTGTGGGGAATGACGAGTCTCAAGACTCCTGACCCACTCAGGGAGGTTTGCAACCCTTGCTGAGCGCAGGAGAGGTCAAGAGGCGAAACAACCAGGACACCAGCCAGCCAGCGCAGCTTAGAAGTTTACTATTTAGGTCTTCTGGTCCTAGGACATGTTGGGAACATGTCCTTTTCATAGTTGAAACCCTGGTTAAAGTAAAATTCTAGGGATATTTATAGCTCATGCTTGGTAAAAACTGCTGAATTGCACACAGTTACAAAACAAGCTAGACACAAATCACAATCTGTACTTTCTGTTCCAAGTGCAGCCCAAAACAGATCACGTGGCTACCCGTGGGGCTGATCCTGCAAGAAAACTGCTGCCTAATTGAATTTCAGGCTGTGGATGGCAGTGAGGCAGCAGACATGAACACCACCCGTCATCATGAAATTTAGCTCCACACAAGTTCAGGTGGACCAAAACTCTTGCTCCTGTGTAGTCCAGGAAACTTACTGTTGTCTTTTGCTTCTCAGCCACTCTTTGGGGCCAGGTGCACATTGCTCCTCTCAGACATGTCAAGATATTGGTCAATGAGTCAGGAAGTCCATCCACCTGCTACCACATGCATTTGAAATGCAGTGTTAACACCGCATGCTGATGCTTTGACAGTGAATTAAACTAAAACCTACAAAAGCAGAGATGCATGAAGAACTGGTTATTTTTGGTTTACAAGCATCTAGTCTTACTCCTGCAGGCCTGTCGTGTGTCCTGTGCTAGATGTAGGTAGTTACTACTACAAGAGATAGATGACCTGCATTTCTTTTCATTCTTGGTCACCAACTATAGTCCTCAAGATATGCTTAGGAAAAATGTTTTACTGTAAGAATCTTGAGCAAGCCAAACAGAAATGTAGAGATTCCTACTGCTGCCTCATGAAAACTGCTGCCAGCACCTGTCTTTATGAAAGTCACTGCCCTGCAGCATTCGCATTGTGGCTTTCTGTTCTGAGGACACATTACCTTCTGGGCAAAAAGTGTCTCTTGCCACATGCCTGGGCAGTATTTAGAAAAATGGGAGCCTAAATTCGCTGAGGACGTCTTGGTAAATCTGTATGACAAAAAGAGTATTAAATCTAGCTCTTTACAAACAGTCCACCTCACACTATGGTGTATTGTCTTTTGATTTAGCCTTAAGGCATACTTTGCTCTGTACTTGCAGATGTAAGATAATTGTAACATGCACAAATTAAAAAAATCGAGGCATTGTATAACATTACAGTGGATGAATGCTTTCCCCATCATTGAAAACGGAGGCATGATCACATGGCTAACAAACTCGGTGTGCTTTGCATTTTGTTAGAGATTACTCCAGATTTCTTTCTGAAAAATACTGATACTGTATCAGTATACTTAAATGCATCAGGATAGATTCAAGATGTTGAAACTGTGTTACACGCAAAATCTTGTTTGTTGGCAAAGAGAAAGCACACCTTATATACAAAGAATTTGTTGTTAGTGTAACTGAAATCCTAAGAGTCTAATCATTATTAGTCGAGCTGTAATTGTTACACAAAAAGAACAGTTTATGCATGCACTTACTTTCTACCTCTTTTCCTGTGTTATGCTCGCCCCTTGGCTGCTCAGTGTCCTGAGGCTGGTGGTTTCATTCTTGGGCAGTGGTGTGAGGAGAAGACATTACGGCAAGTTGCCAACATCTGGAGCCCTTCCCTGGGAGGAATATGATGTCTAAGTTGCTGGTTTCTTCTTCCTCACTCAAGGAGGTTACACTCACACACCAGGTTATTTTTGTAAGTTTTTGTAATGTACTTTTACATGGTTTTGTGGTGATATTCAGCTCCAGCTTACTCCTTTGTTCTCTTTTGCCTCTAGATGACTCTGCTTGAGTGCGGCTGGGTGGACAACACGATCTCAGGGGTAGTCAGTAAACATCTTGTGCCCTGCCACCATGGTTTACATCAAATAGTTAGCAGTCGGGTGGGGGGGAGAAGGTAACTTCCTGAAGAATCTTCTAAATTGAACAAATTAGTTAGATTTTCCATGTTATTCCTTGACATGCACAAAATTTCATCATTTGGCTTCTCCTGAAGTAGTGGGAAGTAATTAGGAGGCAGTAGAATGTCCTGCAATGAGCAGAATCAAAGGAATAGAGGAAGAAAATAACAACTTTCTAAGTCCATCTACAAGATTGTGACACCTGGTTGTATTTGAAATGAACTTAGAGATCACCCACCAGTAATTACAGCTCTGCCACCATGTCTGCATTCACAGTCATTCCCTATGTCTACCTTTAGAAGTATTAGGGAATGCTGAACGTGAAGTTCTGCTGGCAGAGCTGAGGGCGCAGTAACTTCTTGCTGGAAAGGAGGATGAACAATGTGAAAGCTCTCAGTGTGGCTTACATGTACCAGAGTAGCACATCTGCCATTAACCATCAATTCTCAGGAGAGCAGATGTACTGCTCTTTTTCTTTATAGACATCAAAAATAGAGCTTCAGTGCAATGAGAACAGAAGCTGCTCTGGCCCATGAAACAGCCTACCCTGTTTTCTTCTTTAGGCAAAAAGTAAGATGGTGTGTTACAGAACTAGAACAGTGGGTAAAATTTAGCTCACCAGCCTCCCTGCCAGTTCTAGGTGCTGCTTCAGGAGCTTCCAAACAGCTTCATGCTTTTGCCACAGAGGCGTGAGTTCCTCATTCTTGGACATTGTGCATCTGACCGATTACTTATTGAAATCTAGTAACTCCAAGCACTTAACTTTGCTATCCTCACTAAGCATAATGTCATATATATCATCCAGGTTTAAGCTCACTGTGAGACAGAGAAGCTAGTTCCTAAGTCTCTTGGCTGCTTCACATTCCCAGCACAACCCATGTCCTGTTCTGATGTTCCTGAAAAACAAGCAGCTCTAAAGGGTAAGGCTCAGCTGAGCATAAGAAACGTGAAAATAACAGAACTTTAGTTCAGAGACCACTCTAAAGTAACCTCCATCTGCTGCAGCAATTTGCCTTCTTGTTGCCCTAAGCCTCTACTAGACGCTGAGAAGTTCACTGAAGAATTACAGATCTGGTGTCGCTTCTCTGCAGCAGAAGATATGAAAGCCCTTAAAACATGCACACAGTTTTTCAAGTAGATTTTCTGACAAGTTAAATCTGTTGAACATGGTGGGGCAGGTCAATGAGCATCAGGTTTATGGAATGGTTTACACTTCCTGTATGATTTTCAGAATAAGCACTGCCATTTATTTCACAGGATGAAAAAAGGTGCAGAGAAGACAATATACTGAGAAACTCAAGTAGCTTAGAAACACAAGTGGACGGGCCAGAGTACTTTTATTCTGCAGTTTTTAAAAGATGCATTGAATTGATAAAAGTCCCGTCTCTGTTCTCCTGCACTTCACCATAAAGAAAACTCTTGAGCCAGGAATTTAACCCTCTCTTTTCTCTACCAAGCCTGGCATAACAAAAAATGGTGGGAAAGGGATATTGTTCTTTTTGTTTGTTTAAAATAAATATGTACCCTGTTTAATCTAATTGAACAGTTGGGGTTTGGTTTTTTTCCTTATTTTTTTTTTTTGGGGGGGGTGGGGTGGGGTTAGGGTTTTGTTGTTGTTGGGAGTTCTTTTGGTTGTTTTTTTTTTCCTCTCTAGCAAGGAGCTACCCTGTTAGCTGTTACACTACTGCTGGAAACTTTTGTTTGCAGGAAACGATAATGTCTTAGTTGCAGTTCTGCCAAACAGTAGGTTTCATAGAATCACAGGTTTGGTTGGAAAGGACCTTATGATCATCTAATTCCAACCCCCTGCCATGGGCAGGGATGCCTCATAATAGAC
>NW_009942777.1:0-302 GCF_000696875.1 Nestor notabilis | reverse complement strand
GGCGTCCCACTCGGTCCTCCGTGTCGACACGCGCGCCAGCCACAACTTTCTCAGCCTGTCTTCATACGGGAGGTGCTCCAGCCCCCTGATCATCCTCGTGGCCCTCCTCTGGACTTGCTCCAACAGCTCCATGTCCTTCTTATGCCGAGGGACACCAGAAGTGACGAGGTGCTCCAGGTGACGTTTGTGAACTAAAAAGCACACTCGAGGTTATGATGTAGAAATTAATGGACGTTCAGATGCCCAGAGAGCCACGCGGGCCCATCAGATCCACCCAGACACCGTGACCCTGCGCTGACCCG
>NW_009942776.1:654-1284 GCF_000696875.1 Nestor notabilis | reverse complement strand
GGCTCCCGCCTGCAACCTCCTGGTCCCCGGGAGCGGTGGGAAGCGCTGCGGAGCGCAGAGAGCACGCTGCTTGCTGGGAGGGACAGGAGGGACCGTGCCGCTCCCTGCGCGCTGGGTGTCTCGCAGGGATGCTCTTAGGCTGGGAAGCAGGCTCCAGTGCGCAAAGCTTGGTTTCCGAGCCCTGCACGGTGGTGCTCCCCGAGTAGGTCAGGGGCTGGATGCTGGAGTCACTAAACACATGGCGGTGTGGTGCAGAACGTGGGTTTGGGGTTTTGGCTGCTTATCCCGGGGGATGATGCAGAACTGCCCCTCTCAAGGTGCTGGGATAAGGCGGAGTCAGGGCTGCTCCCATTGTGCTGCTGGGCCGGGAGGCGCGGCTCTGAGCCAAGGATGCGCCTCTGTCTCCCCATGCCCTTTGGCAGCCTCTTCCCAGGCTTAATTCCTCTTTGCCACTAACAATTTGTGCCTTATTAATCCTAATTTGAGCTCTGCTGGTTTCCTCTCCCAGCCGTCGCTCCTTGCTCTGCCTTTCCCAGCAGACGGATGCTCCCTGGATACTGCAGCTCCTCATCTCCGCTTGGCTTTGTGGGGACAGCAGTTTCCATGCTTGGCAGGAGGTGTTTTCCCTCA
>NW_009942776.1:0-241 GCF_000696875.1 Nestor notabilis | reverse complement strand
GGATCCCCCCGTTTCCCCTCCACGGGTTCAGCCCTGCCCTTGACCGCATCAGCCTCCGGTCGTGCTGGCAACCGCTGGGAAGGCTCTCGCATCCCGCCGGGAAGCGCGGGTGCCCCTTGAACAGGCTTCCCCTTGTGCCGGCAGCTCTGGCCTGCGGCGGGGAGCAGGGAACAAGGGTGTCTGTGTGCGCCCAGCGCTCGCTGGCCCCGCGCCCCGGCGGCTTTCCGGGGGTGCAGGCGGC
>NW_009942775.1:4449-13890 GCF_000696875.1 Nestor notabilis | reverse complement strand
CCAGACCCGCTGTCGCTTTGTGCCCGGGGTATGGGCAGGCCAGGCCGCCTCAGCCACCGTTCTCTTTGTGCCTGTTGTCAGCGCTGCTCCGGCCCGTGGTGCCGTGGCCTTGGCCGGGGGGTGGCGAGAGGGTTCTGGTGTTTCAGCGCAGGGTTTCTTGCCCTTTCTTGTCTGCTGGGCTAGGTCCCGGGCTGTTCCCGGTGTGCTGTGGTCTGAAAAGGTGGTTTGGCATGTTTATGCTGGTAGCCCTCCTGCTATAGCTTGTCCTATTGAACGTTCACCCCTTTGTATCGAGTTGGTAAAGGCTGCACGGATTCCTCTGTGCGGTATCCACACGAATCCGAGTGGTTGTCATGTATCTGATAATACATGCCATTTGCCTTGGGGTGTATTTCAGCGCATGTCAGGGATGGGGTGCATACAACTGTTCAGTGTACCTGTGGGGTCTGCAGGCACCGTGCTCTTCTCTGGATATTCTTGTTCAACAGTTGAGCAGAGTGGTCCAAGTGTGTTTTACAGCTGTGCTTCGTGTAGCTTCTATTCTGATGCAAGACCTTTTCCACTTGGCGAAACGCCCTGGCTTCTGATGCCGGTACTGCATGCTGCGGGGCACGATCGTGTTTCTCACTTCCTCACAGTTGGGTTTTTTCTTTCTTCTGCCCCCCCTTCATTTGTGCTTTCTGTTCATCTTCTCATGCTGCTCATCAAAACCAGTTTTTTCGTCAACTTTGAACTCCAAACGCATCCATAATTCTCAGCTTCATGCAGCCCTACTCCAGGTAATCTCCCACTCCTCAGCTAACATGATGTGGCCTCACTGGCACAGTTTGAGGGGGTTTCTCCTCATGGAGGAGGAAACCCTTCGGATAAATCTGATTCATATTTTCCCACCTAAAAGAGGTAAAAGAAGAACCTCCCATTAGTGGCGTGTCGTTCTTCACGCAGAACAGTAACTGTCTGATACAGGGCAGATGGGAGCTTCATTTCTTTACAGTTTTCATTTCAGGAGTGCCTGGATAATCTCCAAAAATGTGGGAGCCTGTGATAGAATTAGCTGCTGTGCCTTGCAGGTGGGCCAGGGGCCAGGATGTCACAGACCAGTTATATCTGGGGAGTTAAGCAAGTTGTAATTTTAAGTGGCTCAGTTGAGCTGAGTTTCTGTCAGTTCTTTTTCTTGCACAGAGAAGTATGTGTCTCTTTTATTTGCAACATCTTAAAGAATATTAACACAAAAGGTAATATGTAACAGTGTTGATGATAGCTGGTAAAATGCCCAGAGCTGTGAAGCTGCTGTTCATCCCTTATCTGGGATGGAGAGTATTGACTCTTCCTAAAGACTTGGGTTTTGGTAGATACAGAAAATGGTCTCCTGGCTTTGCTTAGACTTGAGAAGTAGCTATGTACTATCTGAGGAGTCTGCTGAAAGAAATGCCTCTCTGTTTAATGTGACACATCCAGAGTGCAGACCCTTTCCAAAATAAATTTAGAATAAATCCATGACTCAATATTTGTGTCTGCAAGCAGCTTGAAATAACACCACCCTTGAGTAAACCATCCTTGCATTCATAGAATCATGGAATCCCAGGCTGGTTTGGGTTGGAAGGGACCTTAAAGCTCATCCAGCTCCAACCCCTGCCATGGGCAGGCACACCTTCCACTAGAGCAGGTTGCTCCAAGCCCCTGTGTCCAACCTGGCCTTGAACACTGCCAGGGATGGGGCAGCCACAGCTTCTCTGGGCACCCTGTGCCAGCGCCTCAGCACCCTGACAGGGAAGAGCTTCTGCCTGTTCTCCTGTTATATTTAATATATTTATTATAACATTCTCCTCTTGATATTTAATAAGCATATTTTGATTAAGTTTTACAGTATGCTTTTATTGCTGGGTGGTGCAGCAGTGTCAAGGCTACTTACATCTTCAGTTTGCTACGGAGTTAAGTGATAAAAGAATCTGTATTTGCTAATTAGAGTTTGTCATTATAATCTGTGATCTTCCTTTGGGCCTTGTACCTTTTGCCAGTTTATAAGCGTGATGCTCTGCAAGACGAGGAACTCGAGCTTTGAGAACTCATGCCCTTGCTAAACCAGTTGTGGTTTCCTTGCTGTGCTGCTCCCTGTGCTTGGTGCTGTGAGGAGAGCTTGCTTGAACAGCTTTTAGAATACCAACTCAGTCTCCTTTCCCTGGGTCATATCTTTACATTGAATGAGGTGAAGGCACAGGAGGAACTGCAAGTGTGTTTGTCCCACGAAATTCTACTCTCAGATTATCTTTAGATGTTACCAGGACAAGGTTATGGATTCAGGGGAAATCACTGAGTTCTACTATAGAAAATACAGGGCGCCATAATGATCATTAGTATCTGACATACTGTTACTTTCCATCTGTTTTTTGATGGTCTTAAAATGCTGCTCACTGAGTGCTTTATGCGTGAGTCTATGTTAAAGTAGAAAACAATACTTACTTAAAGTTAGTACGTTCATTTATACTTCATACAAGCCTGACTGAACTGCACAAGAGTTGAAAAACCTGTAATCCTGGCAATAAACCCACTTCAATTCTGTCCTTTGTTTCTGCTGCAGTATTCTTAGTGCTAATAATGAACTTTCTTTCTTCTTTCCCCCCAGATCTATAGCAGCACCCCTGAAGTCAATAATGCTCTCCAAGCTCACCCGCTCCCAGAGCGTCGCTGTTCTCTGTCGAGGTGTTCACGCTTCGCTCAGTTCGGCCACCTCTGTTGCTACTAAAAAAACCATTCAAGGACCTCCATCCTCTGAGTTCATATTTGAACGTGAGGCGAAATATGGTGCCCACAATTATCACCCACTCCCTGTTGCTCTGGAAAAAGGAAAAGGTATTTTATTTAAGCTTCTCCTTGGGTGGTGTTGATGGGATGAGTGTGTGTAGATGGGATGGGATCATGGCATAACGATGTTGACCTACTCAATTTCTGAACCTTTGGGGTTTTTTGGGGGGTGGGATGGGATTGAGATAGTTGATGAAATAAAGAGAGCTACTTGCTGGATAGAGAAATGGATCATTATGCATAAAGCTGCCTGATGAAGATGTACTCTCCAAAATAACTTATCTAAATAGATGTCTAAGTTCCAATGATCTTCATAATTCACAATAACCCAGCAAGAAAGTTTCAAGCAACTTTGTTTATTCTATTACCTTGTGTGGAGTGGTTTAATGTTCCTATGAACATGAAAAGGTGCAGTGGAACCCTGTTCAAGACCTTGTGTACTGTTCCTGATCTGATCTTTAGTTATGTTTAAGGGTCTTTTGTGCTCTGCAGGTTAAATTCTATGAGTTTATACTGAAATGCTATCGCCATAGTGATCCAATAGTTTTTATCAGTACGCATTTTGACAGCTCAGAGCTGACCATCCCTGAATTTTTGAGACTTCTGGGATTCTGTTGGTTTTGTTCTTTCTTTTATGACCTCCAGTTCTTATTAATTCTCTTACAAAAGTATTCTTTATCTACATTTTTGGACTCAAAACAGGGACTTGGAGGGGAAGTAATGTCAGAGTATTACTTACTAAGACAGTGGAATTTACATGGAAAATGCTTCTTTTCTTGATTCCTCCATGGGCATTTATTTGTACTGTGGTAATTTGTGCTCAAGTTCTCATTGCCAATTGATTATTTTCTAGAGGGTATTTCAGGTATGCCCTAAGGAATAGCAAGAATACCATTTGTATTTGACCAGGTTGTGTTGCAGCTCTTAGCTTATACCATTTAGTATTACCTCCTGTCTTCTTTTATTATGTGTATTGACCATACCTTTGTTTTCCTAGGTATTTACGTGTGGGATGTTGAAGGTAGAAAGTATTTTGACTTTCTGAGTGCTTACAGTGCTGTTAATCAAGGCCACTGTCACCCAAAGATCGTGAATGCTCTGAAAACTCAGTCTGAAAAACTGACCCTGACCTCCAGAGCATTCTACAATGATGTGCTTGGCGAATATGAGGAGTTTGTCACCAAAATGTTCAATTACAACAAAGTTCTTCCAATGAACACAGGTAAAAAGATAACTTTATTTCCATTTTATTTCTGGTCTGTGAGAGTCAATGGTTTTGTAACACTTAGTGTACTGCATCAATGGCCTGTATGAGTGTGATAATAGTCCTACTTTTTGTTTTAGGAGTGGAAGCTGGAGAAACGGCCTGTAAGCTGGCTCGGAAGTGGGCATACATTGTGAAAGGAATTCCAAAGTACAAAGCAAAAATTATTTTTGCAGGTATGTAAAGTGTGTTATGAGTGGAGGTACTGAGGAGGAAGAGAGCTCTAGCCGCTGCATATAGCACTCTTTTCTCCTATAGCTGTAGTGAGTACTTTGCAGTATTCTTAATGTTTCAGTTTTGTCACTGAATCAAGTCTGTTGAAGGTCTCTGTAACCTTTTGATAACGCAAGCAAAGTTCTCAACCTGTTAACAGGTTTTGTTGTACTCATGTATCTACAGTTGGTGCTTCTGTTGTGGTTACAACAGTCTTTGCAGGACCTCGATTCTCCAAGCGCCTCCTTCTAAACTGTGAAGTTCAGTCTTAAATATATTCTGACATTCTGCCTAAACTTCTATTTGATTTTAACCTTAAATAGTTACAATGAATTATAAACTTTTGGTTTTTTTTTGATGTAATGTCCTTAAAGAAACACATGTGATCTTAACAGAAGTGACTGTAAAAGCAGAAGATGTGAGTAAAATTCCTATGACAAATCAGTTTCAGATCCTCTCCCTTGTGTTGTGGAGGTTTATGTATCGAGAGGCAATGAAGGTAGTTGTGCTGTGTCAGGAACTGTTGATAATGTTTGGTTTTGCAAGGGAAATGCAACAATGAACTCAAATCCAGGAAAGAAACTATTGTTAGTAAGGTGGTTTATAAAGCTTTATAAACAGTAATTGAATGTATAAAGTGGACCTTATTTGTACTACTCACCAATTTTTGACAACTAAGAAGGTTGAGTGCCTGCTGGAAATCACATGGAAAGTGCATTCAGTGCCCCATGCTCTTTTAACTGCTGCTTGGGTGTTACAGTGCACTATGCTTTTATTCCAGATTAGTGAATTCACTCTTCAAATTGCTGATACCCCTCTTACAGATCCCACATTAGGGTTAAGCCTGTTTCCTTGTTAGGCTTTCCCTTTTTTCAATCTTAAGGTCTTCCCAAAGTTGGCATTAAACCCAGTAAAGCCATATTGTAGTCTTGATCATACAATGACAGTAAAAGCAATACTGCTAAAATAGATATGGGGCCCTGGATAGTCCTGATTATACATTTGGTGCATTTCCTCCCTTTATCTGCCTGCTCTGCTTGGCTTTGTAAGAGGGAGAAGTTACCTGCTCTGAACAGACTCTTCTACTTCATTAGGGAAATAAATAAATGTCTAATTCAAATAACTTGTATTTGGTATTTTTGGTTATAGGTGAAGCATTTTTGTCAATTCTGATGTTGTTCAGTGGTTCTGCACTTTATAAAACCTTCCAGATTAAAGCTTAATACTTAAATATTGACTTCTTTTAATTGGTCCAGCTGCAAATACTGGTTTTGACTTTTGGTAGCTATAGTAGCTGAACCATAGACTGTGACTAGGCAGCACTTTTAAATTGCAATTCATAGTTAAATATTACATTATGGTTTCTAGGATCATTTAGATGAGGTTGTTCTATGATTCTATTTTATGATTCTTTTATTTCTTCTGGGAATTCTTTGAACAAATGCATTTCTCCCTCCTTTCATTTGTATTTTATTTTGCTTTTCAGACAATTAACTTTTAGTAAGTGCTTTCTCATCTTGATAAACTGGATATGCTCTCCATTTTTATGATCCCACTCCCTTAACCACAATATGTCATTATGTGCCAAGTAGCTAGGAAAAAAAACCCCAGTAATCCTCTTGTCAAAGCCAGCATTTTGGCAGGAAAAAAGCTCTCTTGGGTAGCTCAGGTCAGAACAAAATATGCCTTTAAACATCAGTCTAGAGAACTTGATGTAGATTCTGTGCTTGATAGGGAGCCAGCACAGAGGCTGGAGTGCTGCTAAGGTGGAGAGAGCCTCCCATCAGCAGTCAGCCTGCTCTGCTTTGAGTAATGCAGTCTTCAGGGCTTTGCTTCAGGATGCAGAGGGTTGCACTAACATAATCTTGAGGTGACAAGCACGTGACTGAGCACAGCTTGGCAGGGATTGCTCCCTGAGGAGACATTGCTGCGGTGAATGCTGTAATGCTGTTTACCCTGGCCATGAGACAGAGGGGACGCCTAGAGCTGGCTGCTTCAGTGACAAGTGACTTCAGATTTCCTGCAGATTGAGAACATCCTCTGCCCCTGGCATCACAGCTACACAGAGAAACAGGGGGGGAAAGAAAAGACTTGGAATGCTGTGAAGGTGTTGAACCCTTAATCTTGTTACTCGCCGTCTTACTGATTAGCTGAGGGGATGTTGATTTAACTGAAATATTACATGGATATATCATAGTCTTGCTGGTAGTTGGTTCCTAGACATTTTAACTCATGTTTCTATATGAAACAGCACAATGTCACAATAATTTTACAAATAAATGGGTTCTCCTGGAACTTTGAAATGCACAGAAATCTAGTTTTTGACTTGGGCTTACTGGCAGCTTTATTTTTAGTAGCTAAATTCTGGGTGATTGTTACTTTTGTCTTCTGCATTTAAGGAGGAGTATTTATGTAAAAGCTCTACATTTTCCTTAAAAAGATGTTATTTCCTGACTTATTTTCAAATTTTCAGGCTACTAACGAAGCTTATGGAAATTATTATGTCTGCTTGCCAAGTCTTCTAGTGTAATTTACTTTTGGTTTTGATACAGCAACACAATGTATGGCATCAATGTAAAATGCTGACAATTAGCAGAAGGATGCTAATACACTAATGTTAGACAACTCTTAAAACACATTACCAAATGGAAAGTGTGATGTCCTGTACACTGTTCTGGCTCTTAGTTTTGTAACAAGTTCTCCCTTTTATTCTCCTGTAGCTGGCAACTTCTGGGGCAGAACAATGTCTGCTATCTCTAGTTCTACGGACCCATCCAGCTATGATGGATTTGGACCCTTCATGCCAGGTTTCGAAGTGATCCCGTACAATGACCTACCAGCTCTTGAGGTATTTGATCATTTTTGTTCTTTTGTAAGCAATCATTTTACAGCATCTCACTGGTGAATAGCAAGCAGGAAAATCAGGAGTTTAGCCTTTGAAATGTGCTTTGACACCAAGATATACATATCTAGCTATACATAAGAAATATACGTATAGGAAATGCATGTCAATTCTGCCTTCAGTTTTGCTTTAGGATGTAAAAGGAAAGCCACACAACCTGTTTCATTTCCTGTATAAGATGTTCAAGGTATAAATGAAGAACAGCAGATAAAACTTAAGGGAATTCAGATCAGTAGCATACAATCTGAAGTCAGGACTTGGATTCTGAAACTAGTATCTTTACCTACCTACTTTCCAACCCTCATAATTTGGGCTAAAGTATTAAAGGGTAGATGCAGTGGTAGGACAAGGGGTAATGGCTTTAAACTTAAACAGGGGAACTTTAGGTTAGATATAAGGAAGAAGTTCTTCACAGTGAGGGTGGTGAGGCACTGGAATAGGTTGCCCAAGGAAGTTGTGAATGCTCCATCCCTGGAGGTGTTCAAGGCCAGGCTGGACAGAGCCTTGGGCGACATAGTTTAGTGTGTGGTGTCCTTGCTCATGGCAGGGGGGTTGGAACTAGATGATCTTAAGGTCCTTTCCAACCCTAAGTATTCTATGATTCTATGATGCTTGATGGCAGCCACAGGATGCTGGGCTTGGAATCCAGGAGGCAAGAGGGTTCCAGTCAAACAAAGGTAGTCCTGAAGCTCTAGGAGCATTGGCATTGCCACTTTTCCATCATCTGGGTAACAGAACCCCAGACTGGTTTGTGTTGGAAGGGACCTTAAAACTCATCCAGCTCCAACCCCTGCCATGGGCAGGGACACCTTCCACTAGAGCAGGTTGCTCCAAGCCCCTGTGTCCAACCTGGCCTTGAACACTGCCAGGGATGGGGCAGCCACAGCTTCTCTGGGCACCCTGTGCCAGCGCCTCAGCACACTCATAGTGAAGACTTTTTCCCTAACATCTCATCTATATCTACCCATTTTTCAGCTTAATGCCATTCCCCCTTGTCTCCATGAGTGATGAGTCCTCTGTGCTTGTTGGGTCTGCTTAGTACAAGTGATTTGGCTGTGGAGATCAGAGGGTTTAGGACAGAGATGCTTGCCTCCTTAAAGTTTGGTTAGGGGAAACAAAGGTCTCTCAGTGTGTTACAGTTGCAGTGTGGAAAAGCTTACTGAGATTTGAACCTACATAAAGCTGCCCATTGTGAAAGCCCTGTAAGTATTTAGTGGCTTTCAGACAACTTTATCAAGGCTTTGAATAACATGCTCTGGAGACCTGAAACTGAGATCTGCGTCTGTTAGAGTGATAACTGAATTCATTCTATTTATGGGGCCATACTGAGAAATTATGTAGTAAATTCATGCTGGAGTCATTATATCTTTTGAGTCTCATGGACTTCTAGACCTTTTAGAACTTGATGGTGCAAGAATACAGCTGTGGACTTTGCTTTAAGGTGACAAAACTGTTCTGGAGACACTGATCTTTTTTGTTTGAGGGAAGTGTAAGGCAACTGTTTGTCTTGCATGGGGTAATGCCAAGCTGGCTGTATTTCTGAGGTAGTTTATGAACTGATCCGATAATCTGCTTGTCTGAGTTTGCAATTTTTAAGCTCTGTAACTTTCCAAGCAAGCACAGCAGCTGATTTTTTCAAGGCAAATATAACACAGGCTTTTGTGTTGGAACTGGAATGGCACTCAGGGATAACTCCTGGTATGGATACTATTATGAGTTGAGGCAGAACTCTAGGGTTAGAGCCGGGTTCTGCTACATGTACTCCTCTCCACGTCATCTAAATTTGATGTAATAAGCTTTTTCTTCTTTTGTTTCCTATCCATATGTCCATTTTTACAGCGGGCTCTTCAAGATCCCAACGTGGCAGCTTTCATGGTTGAACCCATTCAAGGTGAAGCAGGTGTGGTTATTCCTGACAAAGGTTATCTCACAGGAGTGCGGGACCTCTGCACAAAACACAATGTAAGGAATTATGTATAACAAGGTGGCTTAAACGTTACAGACTGTGTTTACTGGTGTGTCTTGTAAGGTCATCCTCTTATGCAAGGTACAGGACTTCATGTCCTATTCAGTATTTCCTTTTCTTTCAGTGGAATAGAGCAGGGATACTTCTTTCCTTACCAGGAAGTACTTCTTAGCAGTGCACATTTTTCTTGCGGCTGTCACTGACTGAAGTTTCTTATGAAGGGGCTTGAAATTGCATTTATTTTATATTAATTTAACTTTTCATTTCTTTTTCACATTCTAAGTTTCTTGGGCC
>NW_009942775.1:0-4418 GCF_000696875.1 Nestor notabilis | reverse complement strand
TTCCTGCTGTGGTTCTACTATGGCTGTCAAAGGACCTTGTTGCTGGAGTGCTTAAGTGCTACCAAGAGTTAGTAAAGGGTCACAGAATGACACAATGAAGAAAATATGCTTATGGATGTTCTTTTAAGTTCTCTGACGACCAGAGGTGTCATAATTTTGTCCTTTTTTTTTTTCAGCATTTTCTCAGATTGTCTTTCATACCACATTCCTGACTCCTATTCTCAATATTATGTCCTGTCTGGATTGTACTAAGAAATGTTTAGTTTTGAAAATAGTGTTAGATCCATAATTTCTGTTCTCTGCTAGTGAAGACACACTTGCATTCAGTGCCTCTGGAAGGGTGGGAAGATGTGTTTGTGTCTATTTCCATGGCCTTCAGCTTCCAAAGGTACAAACAATGCATTAGGAGTAAAGATAGATGAATCCTAACTTTTTGGAAATCCCACTCCTTGTTATATGGCAAATAGATACTGGTTGGACAGTGTCCAACCCTATGTGGACTATGCCTTACGTAGAACAGAATGTGCTAAAGATGTCAGAGAGGACAGAATGTTCACTTGTTGGCAATTTCACATTTCTTAGAACATGTAAGTCTCCAGAGGGGGTTTAGAGGAGGTAAAGGAAGTACCTTCATGTACTTAGAGTAATGCAGCTGGAAGGTCTTTGACTTACTATGTGCAATTATGCTGTATTATTTGAACTGAGTTTGGAAATGGGAGTGAATGTCATTCTCTTATGCATGGGTTTTTCTCCTTTTGTCTCTATAAAGGTTCTATTTATTGCTGATGAAGTACAGACTGGTTTAGCCAGAACAGGGAAAATGCTAGCTGTTGACCATGAAAATGTGAGACCTGATCTAGTTCTTCTTGGAAAGGCCCTTTCTGGTGGCTTATATCCCGTGAGTAACAACGAAGTATCTGTTGTTGAATAATGATTCCTAAGTCATTAACACTGAAAGTCTGCTAGTTGGAAGAACAATTGAGTCTGATGTTTGTTGTACTTGGAAATCAGTGTTTGCAAGATTAACTATGATTTATGAGCCCAATAAATAGTCCAAGCTGTGAGAGATACATAAGAAAACCATGGAATATATATTACCTTTATAGCTGAAATATCTTTATAGTTGACATGTCTATATATTGACATGGTTTAGTGTGTTGTGTCCCTGCCCATGGCAGGGGGGTTGGAACTACATGAGTTTACGGTCCTTTCCAACCCTAACTATTCTATGATTCTATAGTATCCTGAACTTCTGATGTTGATACTCAACTTGTTAGGGTGGCAAGTTATTAGATGCCACTTTCTTATGCTGGTGATTTTTAGGTGTTTTAGCCCTTGTCAACTAATTGAAAAATTAATCTCTGTTTTCTTCAGTTTGACATTACCCTGTCAGGAAGTAAGTGCCCAGTGGTCAGCTTTTGACTCTGGAATTACTCATTAGTCTGTTCTACTCTCTCGGGAGAGTATTTATCACAATCTCGCTGTGATTAATTTCTAGGTGAATTCTGCAAAGGGAAAAAAAAATACTAATATGTGTTAAAAGATACATTATAGAGCTATTTCTGAACAACTTTCATTTGCTTGGCATGCCCGCATGACTGATTTTATCCTCTTGGAGTGATTGAAATTTTTTTTTTTGCTGATTAGACTGGAAATTACAATATGCCTTGAACTATTTTGGCTGATTGGAGGCATTTCAGAGTTGTTACACAGAGTATTTGAAGCTGAAACTCTTGAAATAATAATCAGTTTGGAGAAATGCCCTTCAACTGTAGTTAGATGTTAATGTCACCACTATAGCTAAGTGTATTTAAGGGATTAAGCTCTTATGTGATTGTCAGATACACTCCTCTATGCAGAGCTGGGAATGTAAATGTAATTTATCACCACAGGCTGAAAATTATCCTTTCGTGAGCCCTGGGGAAAAGTTTGCTTCAGAGATATTTAAGTTTACAGTTCTGAATATATATGTAAATCATTGGCTGACCTTCCCATTCTAGGTCTCAGCAGTACTATGTGATGATGAAGTTATGCTGACCATTAAACCTGGTGAACATGGATCTACATATGGAGGAAATCCCTTAGCTTGCCGTGTTGCAATTGCAGCACTGGAGGTTTGTGTGTTGAAATAGAGATTTGGGTTCCAAAAGAAAGAGTGTCACACTGACATAATCTTTGCTTAAATAAATGGTATTATTTGTTATGCCACAAGTAGAAATCTAGCTTTAAATAAGGATGGAAAATTGGTGGTGGTTTACTGTTTGCACTGATCACAAAACAAAGTCTGAAGTCTTTACTGGGAATATGTCCTAATTTCTATGTTTCTATGGTCTTGATGTCTTAAATGACAATATTTATCTAAGGGAGATTTCAAGGCACTTACGTAATTTCAGTAAAATAGTTTCACTAATTTCACAGAGACATTTTAAATTGGCTTATTTTGCTATAGCAGATTGCAGAGGCTGCTGCTCTGTGACATTGGTAATGTATGTGCTACTGGAGCTCAAACAGAAGCTAGCAAAATACCTTATACAGAGTCCATATTTTAATTAGCCTGTGACTGCATAATTGACTACATGTAATGCAAGTCACTCCGAAAGCCTCATTATTACCCAGTCTGTGGACCTGGACAGATTAAGAGTCTTCAGAGACTTACCATTTACTTGTAAATAACAGCAAATGAAAAGCAGTTAATTTAGAATAGAATTTCAGAGAGATTATTGTCTCTTGTAAACATGAATGAGTAAAGGCTTAATACTAATCTGCTTGGATATGCAGCCTTTGCAGTGATACTTTGAATGCAGCAGCTTTTGTATCTCAGCAGTGGTAATGTCATTAGTCAGCCATTGCAGCATGGTACATAAAACAAATGCAGTGCCCTGCAGTTGATTGGGGATCTGACTTCCCTTTAGGTAATTGAAGAGGAAAACCTGGCTAAAAATGCAGAAATAATGGGTAACATACTGAGAAACGAGCTCATGAAGACACCATCTGATATTGTAACTTGTGTACGAGGAAGAGGACTATTAAATGCAATTGTAATTCGGGAAACCAAAGGTAAGGAAATAAATCAACTGCACAATCACAGCATGAACAAATGTTTTTCACCTTTAATTGAAAGTATCTTAATGGAGTAGGGGGATGGTTTATAGGCATCGTGTCTGGGTTCAGATCTTGGCTATAGTACTGTAGTACCTACTGAAAATGTAGTCAAGTGACTGTGTGATATTAAAATTAGGGGGTTTTTACCAAGTAAGTCTGAACAATTATTTTTTTTAATGAATCAAATTCTTTTACAATTTGACAATATTCAAACCTGATGGATGGTGAATCTTGCTCCCAACAAATTCCCTTTTGTCTCCTCATCAGAATAAAAGTGGCCACATCTGGAGCACTAGTTTCTGTCAGATTATGGAAGAATTGGCTGAGGTTGGTTGGTTGCAGGATAGCTGGAAGAGTACAATGAATCCAGGAGAGTACAAAGAAGGAAAAAGCTGGTGACTGAGAACAGGTTTCTAGGAATTAACACCTTGAGTTGTATCAGAAAACTTCTTAGGAGCCAGAGCAGACAATTGTATTTGTCCTGAATATATACTAAGTGACAAAGTGCTGCAGGGAGCTGTTGTGGAAGACACGCACATGATGCACTGAAATCCAGGCATAAATCTAAGGTTTCACATGGTTCCCTGTTTTAAATTTATTGCTACAAGACAAGCACTCAGCTGTGAATGAGCAAAACTCAGTGTACTGAAAACAAACTTGAGTCCCTTCAGCCTAACTGCAGTTCTGCAGCAGTCTTGCACATTCACTGCAAATTGTAGGGGATGGCTCAGAAGGGACTGCTTCATTTGCGAACACTTAATCTTCTCACTGCCAGATGGCAGGCAGCTTACAGTCTGGCCCCACATACCACGTGCTGCAGCTGTGCTGCTTTTTGCTCTGTAGTTAAAGTGTATTCTCTTTCTTTTTTTTCCTTCAATTGTAGACTACGATGCCTGGAAGGTGTGTTTGAGGCTTCGTGATAACGGACTTCTTGCCAAACCTACTCATGGTGATATCATCCGGCTGGCACCACCCCTTATCATTAAGGAGGATGAAATCAGAGAGTGCATCGAAATAATTCATAAGACCATTCTGTCTTTCTGAATACGTGGCTTTTCAAGTGTATCTGCTGACTGACCCAAAGTGGTGCGTGGAAATAAGTGTGAGGAAGGCCTGTTCTTGAAGCAAGCATCTCTCGTTCCTTTTATTCAAGAGGGCTTGACCCTTAAAACATAGCTATGCCCTTAAATTGTAATAGCTCTGAAGAAAATACAGAATGATTTTAAAGAGTTTCCAGTTTAAAGAGTTCCCAAACTTGGTGAGGTTCTGTTCATCTAGTTGTGTACCTACTGAACAGTTAAGTCAGAATGTTTGAG
>NW_009942774.1:403-3916 GCF_000696875.1 Nestor notabilis | reverse complement strand
GGATGGGGATTCCACCCTGGGCAGCCTGTTCCAATGCCTCACCACCCTCTGTGAATAAATTGTTCCTAATATCCAATCTAAACCTCCCCTGGTACAGCTTTAGACCATTTCCTCTTGTCCTATCACTTGTTACTTGGGAGAAGAGACTGAGCCCACCTCAATACAACCTCCTTTCAGGCAGTTGTAGAGAGCAATAAGGTCCCCCCTGAACCTTCTCTTCTCCAGACTAAACACCTCCAGGTCCCTCAGCCATTCCTGAGAAGACTTGGAAAGTGGTGGAGCCCCTGGAGGGCTGTGAGGTATGTGACAGACATGGAGATGTGCTTAGGAACACGGTTTACTGGTCAAGTTGGCAGTGTTAGGTTTACAGTTATGACTCAATGATCTTAAAGGTCATTTTCAACCTAAATGATTCTATGATTCTATGCAGCACAAGGCTGGATCCAGCAGTGCCAGAGCAGGCCACACAGTGTGCTGAGGGAGGCTTGTGGTGTGCACAAAGTTCACCTGATACTGCATTTGTAACACATCTCCAGCTATCCCTGCCCTCCAAACAGCACTATGCCTGCCTGCCTGCCTGCCTGCCAGCAGGGGAGATTAAGTGGCCAAAAGAAGTCTCCTCACCACCTGGGACCAAACTTGCATAGTGTTCGGCAGGATTTGGCCAGCACATCAACCCACAGGTCATTCCAGCCCAACACAAAACCACCTTTGGCCCCAGTTTCCTCAAAATCACAGGGGTTGCATGGTCCCAGGTCAAGCTCTTTTCTGTGTGACCCAGGCCAAGCTATCTGTGGCAGAGTGCTTGAAAAGACACTGGCATGGCTGGCTTCTGTACCTATAGAAATATACTTCTGTATATATAGAAATAGAATCAGAATAAAGACCAGGAAAAGCCTTACTTGGGGAATTAAATATTTGATTAAACAAACACCTGAAACATCATTCCCCACTATTGTTCTGCAGTGATTTTTGGATGGAATATGCCTGCTACTTGACTCGAAAGGCGGAGAAAGAAGAGCTGTCCAGAGGGAGAGTGGTGCAGCTTTCATTAAACACTAAACCAGCTTGAACCTGGGACCCACAGCACAGTAGTGTTAGTTTTGTCATGGGCAATTTCTTTGCTGTCACAGCATTTTAAAGGTGTTTTGCTCAGCACCCTGCCCTCTGTGCTGATGCAACAATGCCTTAGGACTGCAAGACTGTAGCACACACAGGTAATGGCAGTAATGCAAGCATTGCCTCACCATGTTTAGGTTAAGGGCCACAGCACAAACACTACAAACTGCCATGAGCTGTATCTCCTCCCGTTAATAAAGTACCCCAGGACATTCTTCTCCCATGCGCTTAAAGAGAAAAACCAACAACTGAAAACTTCCCTTTCTGCAACTTCACTCTCAGTGTCCCCTTATTCTGACCCTAAACCTGATCTGTTCTTCTGGCATTTAAAGAACAGCACATTTCTACCACCACTCCATAAAATTCCTTTGTGTTTGCTCTGTTACTTCCTGCTGTGTTTCTGTTTTGGCTCTTGTGTCTCACTCCCCAGACAGGTTAGCTGTGGCCAGGAAACCACTTATGCACTCTTAGCTGATAGGGGAAAGGAGCAACAAAAGGAGAGGTGGCACCAACACGCAACACTCTCAGGGACAGAAGAAGGGATATCTCCTCATTTCTACTGCACAGTTCTTTTTCCTCCCGTAAGTTTTCTTGACCTGTGCTACTCCTCCCTCTTTTTCCCTATTTGTACCTTCTAGCTCCTTCTCAATACCTTCAGAGGCCTCAGCTGAATAGATTTTCTCTTGCTCCCAGCAGGAAATGTCTGGCATTGCTCCTCAAGGCCAGAGCTGAGTGATGCAGAGCCCTGCCAATCTGAAAGGGAAAGGGAGGTATTAGCAGATTATCACATCTTGGTCTCCTACTTCATAATAACTGGAGCTTCCCACCCATCTACCTTTTCCTTAAAATTGTGAAATAATTTAGATTGGAAGGGACCTGTGGAGATCTCTGAAGCCCTTTTTACAAGGGTGTGTAAGGGCAGGACAAGGGGAATGGCTTTAACCTGCCAGAGGGGAGATTGAGATGAGCTCTGAGGCAGAAGCTCTTCCCTGTGAGGGTGCTGAGGCGCTGGCACAGGGTGCCCAGAGAAGCTGTGGCTGCCCCATCCCTGGCAGTGTTCAAGGCCAGGTTGGACACAGGGGCTTGGAGCAACCTGCTCTAGTGGAAGGTGTCCCTGCCCGTGGCAGGGGTTGGAACTGGATGAGCTTTAAGGTCCTTCCAACCCAAACCAGCCTGGGATTCTGTGATTACAGGAGTGTGTGGCCCACAGCGTCTTCAGATTTTGACCATCATCCTATTAAAACCCATTGTGATTTGGGTTTTCAAAGCCCTGACCCTTACTTACCACAGGAAGATCTGTAGAGCCAGAAGGCTCAGCAGCTTGGACACTACTCTGGGCTTACATCCCCGCTCCATTACAGACCACATGAAGGGACTTAAACCAAGAATTCACACAGGCTGATCATGAAGTACTGAAACTCTCAGCAGATGGCTGTATAACTTTGATCTCACACCCAGAGAAGGGCTCTTGAGACATTACACAAAGTAGTGAACTCTTCCCTGGCCCCCCCCGAAGATCTCTAACCTGCTTTTACACCCAGAAAAATCCTGCTGAGTATTTTGTCTCCTAAACAAATTCCTGTGCCTGGTCCTTTTGTCCCCTGGCTCTCTATTGAAGAAGCTGAGCCAGTAACATTTCACTGCCACGACAAGAGAATTGTGAGACCAGATGCACTGCGTGACAGCAACGTCCCCTGCAGGCACCATGGATGAATTTGAGACAGCAACATCCAAACGTGTCCATCTAGACTGGACTCCTCTTTGCCAGGCAACACAAACCAGTTTCATTGGGATTCTTCAACCATTTCTATTCCTCACATTACAGAGAGATGCACATCCAGATAAGTGGAAAAAATTACATAGAGGACTGGAACTAATGGAACTGCCACTGGAGCTTTCACTGGTATATTTAACCATGTAACTGTTTAAATACAGGTAACATTCAGAAATCAAAGCTGTCGTGTAGCACACATATGTAGGTTAATAATGTAAAGCCTCTCCCTGTACATGCTTCATTCTAGATGTAACTCTAGTGCTTAGTGTTTTTCCAAATCCTCAGCAAACCTCCTGCCAAAGCTCAGCATGAGGATTAAGACATTCCTAAAAGATGAACATTACAAGAGAAGAATTAAAAATGAGAGACTTCAGAAGAGGGAGGAACCTGGCAACAAAATGGTCTAAAGAGTTTTTCTCAGCGTAGTGATGCTCTGTGCTGCTACATCCCTGGGAGTCTGAAAGGGAACAGGGTCATCCCCCTCCGAAAAAGCGTAAGTGGAAATGTTTGAGAAGCAGTGAATTAACACTTGGATCCAGATACAGAGTTTGAGCATGTTCTGGACTGACACTGAAGGCAGCACACTGGAAATCCAGCTGCAAAAGGTACTTGCTCACTCA
>NW_009942774.1:0-372 GCF_000696875.1 Nestor notabilis | reverse complement strand
ACAGCCCCACCCCCCCCCTGCCACTCTCCCCATGCCCTCTCTGCTACAGAACGCAGCACGCCCCAATCGAGCAATCCCACTGTGCCCTAGGCTTCAGCTCAGAAAGGGAATGAATAGTAGGACAGAGAAGAACATAGGAAAGGCAGGCGGACTGGTCCCTTCCTACCTGAAGTATCCTACGGTCCTGTGCCAACAGTGCTGGCTAAAGGGCAGAAAACCCGAAAGGGGACAAGAAAAGTGGGATGCACTTCCCGCAGCCCTCAGAGGCCTCCGGCAACGCACGCAGGGGAAAAACGCCATAGCGGCACACTGCCCCGGGCAGAGCCGAGCCCCCCGGCTGCGACGAGGGAAGCGGGGACCGGAGCGGGGCCG